>NC_056543.1:9412222-9715253 GCF_910596095.1 Thunnus maccoyii
AGTTTGCATAAACGATCTTTAAGGCTGGCAGAGAAAGTTTGCAAAAGACAAATTAACTTTCAGATATGATAAAATGTTCATAAATTATTTGTAGAGTGCCATCTTTTACATGCAGCCCACAGTAGATTATCTGATCAGTCTAACTAGTAGATGGATATACTGCTGCATTTCACTCTGTGTTTCCTTTACATTCATTTGGCAGCAAGGACTGGAATCACTCTCTGTCGCCTACTCAGGAGTCGTGTAAATGTAGAAATAATAGAAAAGAAATATGAAAAAGTCAACGTTTTTTCTGAATTTCAAGTTAAGAAAATGAACTTGCTGCTATAAAAATGTAAAACCTAACCAGTGTTTTGATTAGAGCGCGCTATAATGAGCCTCAGTGTCTTTCTTTAAACGTTGCCATTTAAAAATAGCATTGGCCATATGTAATGATATTAAAAAATTCAATCAAAAGCTCTTCTTAAACGGCAACAAACCAGCTAATCAGAGCTAAATGTAGAACCTCAGTCTCCTAAACTGCACAGATCTGTAAGCAAAACTATAACTTGTGATACACTGACCAGATTAGCAGTAAAGTTGTACAGCTTCCTTGGTTATGGAGTTCTCGTGTTTGTGCGATGGCAGATATACATGACCATGTGTTACCTGAACTGAATTTACTACCCTCCTTGGGACACTGTGTGGCTTTAATCAACAGATATTTCTATTATGTGGGAACATTATGTATAAAAAAGGAGTGTAAGGAGGGTTGATAATGAAACTTAACTTATTTAGTTAACTTGTTTAGTCAGGTTAAACACTTCTTCTACTTGAACACGGTTAAAAATCTCTCCCAGGTGATGTTAGTGGTCTTGAGTGCAGTACATATCCTTGAACACCAGGGGGGAATGTGGTGCCACAGGGAGCCCCACAGCCATGATTTTTATTTATTTATTTATTTTTAACAAGTCCTGCATTCTGTGTGGACAATATGAACAATGTGGCTTAGGAAAGAATGAATGGAAATACAATATGTTATTGATTTTAATGCCATTTTATGGTGCAAAAGCAAGCAATAAGAAGTAATGGTGCACCTTCATACAACTTTAACCTTTTACCCATTTCTAACCGTCTTTCTCTCCTCCCTCCACTTTCAGGTACGTGCAAAGCCAATTTCCCAGATGAGGACAAACTGCATCATTTTCAGCTGGCAGTGTCTCCTGGTAAGAGCCAAAAAAAACTCCTTACTTTAATAATTGCATTCATAATTTAATAATGGCTTTTTTTTACATGGGATGCAGAAAGAAATCATGTTGGCACCCACCATTGAAATAATAATATTATACGTAGACACTTATTGGAGCAGTATATTCGGTTGCTTATTATTAAACTTAACCAGTGACAATTGACTGTGCAACAGATTTGATAAGGTTTTTACTAACCTCTTGTTAAAAACTCTGGAGCCAATAAAAGGACTATAATTAATCACCCAACATCTGAGTAGGTTTAAAACTAATGAGGACCAAGAATGATATTGAAGCTCAAATATACTGCAAAATGTAGATTTTACAGTCTGATATTACGGAAGCTCATATGAATTATTCTGAAGCGTTTAAAGCTTTTCAGTTCATTTTGGAACTATGTTTTGAATTTATTATAGAAATCTGGCTGTTAATGATCTCCAGGCCATCACTTTTTTATGTATTGGAGATAGAAGAAGCACATGTCATAACTTACTACTCTAACAAATGGGAAAATCGGAATACAAATTGCCATCTTACTGTGACACAGCTCTCTGAATACACAGAGCTCCAGCCTGCATTTAGGACAACTGCTTTCTCATTTTGTACCATCTTACTTACAGAAAATATGTCGGTGTTTGTGTGTGTGTGTGTGTGTTGTGGGAGAGGAGGGGATGTTAGGTGTGATGGAGAGCAAGACTGCAAGTGTTAGTGCAATTTGTTTCGTGAGGCTGTGTGTATCTTTTTAAGTATTCCCCCGAAATGGCACTTGAGTATTCTGTGTATTTTCGACGTTACAGCTGCAGTGTCATTATTCGCCTGCTTGCTCAGCAGTGTTCCAAGCTAAGTGGGCTACCTGTCGATTTGTTGTGCAAACCAAACGCGCTGCTGTGGAATTACCCAAATCTCTGGAGGCACTCTTACCCTTCACTTCCTGTTCTCTCTCTCTCTCTCTCTCTCTCTCTCTCTCTCTCTCTCTCTCTCTCTCTCTGTCCTCAAGCCCATTGTCACCTTCTCATTTCCCTCGTTTATAAAATGTCGCAATCCGTCTTCATCTCTTCAAATATACACAACACTGAGATCACGAGCCAAAGACTGACAGCACTGTGTGTGTGTGTGTGTGTGTGTGTGTGTGTGTGTGTGTGTAATAGAAAGATGGAGAAAGGGTATTTTTTCATAGTCATCTCTACTTGTTTGTTTGTTGTCCTCTTTGTTGTTTTTTTAAATGTACTGTTAAAGGATCCATATGGACCGGTGTGACATTTTTAGGAATGTTTACATGCTGTTTAATTTAATACAGCTGAGCAGCTAATGATCTATCTAGCCTGCAGACTGACATTAGCGGTGCGCTTTTCCCCAGTGAATGTTTGTTTGGTGGCTCAACAAGCGAAGTGCAGGACAAGACGTGTGTTCATGTCTGTAAGTTAGACAAGAAGGAGAGTTTAGCAGGAAGGTTAACATGGGTTGTTGTTCAGAGTCATGTGTTGTGAAGCAGGCTCCTGTATTCCTGTATAACTGTATTCCATCACATGAATGCAAAACTCGGGGAGAACACGGGACAAGTAGTTTACAGAGCAATTCCAGTTGGATTTCAAGGATAAGTTACAAATTCCAGCAAACGAGGGCAAAAACCACAAGCGGTCAGATGATCAGACGGGTTGTAAATAAGCCAATAGTTGAGCCAGATTATCTACCCCACTGTATTCAGGTTATAATACTACTTAGCACAAAAAAATAGTGTTTGCACAACTATGGCAAGTAGAGTTTACAGACCAAAGTTGGTCTGTATGTCAATGGAGTGGACAAAATATTAGCAACACCATTCAATATAATGCACCAGCATCCACTACGACCTCAATCATAAACTTTTCTGACAATATCAACAAAAACTGAAAATGTACAAGCTTGGTAAAAGTAGAATTTATGGCAGAGCTGTTGCATTGGATTGCTTTAGATTGAACAGGTGTTCCTAATGAAGTCACCGGTGAGTGTGTGTGTGTGTGTGTGTGTGTCTCTGTGATTCATCTGTCTCCCTGCCACCCGAATAGGCACTGTAACTCAGTAACAGCTTAGTTTTCACAAAGGCCTTTGTAAGCAATACCTGCAGAGAAAAGCAAAGATCAGCAATTAGAGAAAAGGTTTGGTGTCATGTTCTTTAAGAAAAGTTGATAAGGAGGTTGAGTTCCCAGAGAAAGACTTGCTCAATTATTCAAAACCTCCATCTCTCCTCTTAACACCCCCACCACCACCACCCCTACACACACACACACACACACACACACGTCCACTCCTCCTTTTCACTTCCTTTCACTTCCTCTTTTCTCTTATACTGTTTTCGGTTTATGTCCTTTGTTTAAAATCTTTCTCTTTTTACGTTTCACTCGTCTGCTGCTCTGCATCCCCATTATTTAAAGCTGCTGATATCTGCCTTAATTTTGTATTGTTAGCAGGTGTATGTGTTCTGGCATAAAAAAAAATGCCATCATAGAACCCGATGTGACATGAACCAGACGTTAAAAACAACAACAGCCTCTGTGTTGTCTAATTTCCTTCAAGAATGATACAGTAGCTACATAATAGACACTGAGAAGCTTACATTTTCACGGCAGGGAAAGTATTTGTGTTCAGGCAGAATCATCTCAACTCGTTATGAAGAGAATTCGGGACTCCCGGCTTACGTAAGAGCTTCTTTTCTTGAATCCTTTTTGTTTCTATTTTTTTTCCTTTTTGTGTTTTCTTCTGTTCTCTCGGTTTCTCAGGGAGATATTAGCACCGTTAAATCTAGATGAACACACTCATTATACTGATAATTCCATAATTAAAGCATTTGATTGACAGTTGTTGCTTCAAAAAAAAAAATGAAGGCCCATGTCTTAACGGGTCCACCTACAAGACACACACCGCTTGACATTATGCTTTTTGGGAATTGAGAAAAATATGCTTTTATCCCTTTTGTACTGAAACTGTTTTGACTGTTAATCCTTAATTCATATTTAGTGGTTTTCATGTGCTCATTAAATATTTTCTACACACTTCTGTGGAAGTTTTACAGAGCAGCAAGAATGTGTTCTTGTCACACATCTTAACACTATGAACTTGTTCATTACGTCTTGTCAACAACAACGCAGTCTTTCTGTTGCTATGTTGGAGGTGCATGGTGTAATATTCATCTAGGTCATATTTTCACTACCAGAGATTTTGTTTTGAGTGAAATAAAATAAAACCTGATCAAGAAATTCTCATGTCGACAAAAATGGTTTCTGTCATATTTGATCAAAATGCGTTTTTTCACCAACATGAATCTTACATCTCTTTTGCTACATAAAAATTAATCTTTTGCTCAGTAAATGATGGGATCAGTTGGAATGTCTCTCTAGTTACTCTGTTTAGTTCGGTTTCCTCTTCCCAGGCAGTGGCTCAGTGCTGTGACCCCGTGGCCTCAGACCCCTGTGTCTCTGAGGAATGGGGACAGCAGCAACACTCTGGGGGTGAACACATTCTCACATGGTGTTGTTTGAATTCACAGAAATACAATGATGAATGAAAATGGATATGCAAATTGCGTTTTCTTTGTGACTCAGATGCGTACTCTTTCTGCTTGATTTGCACACGCATAATTAACGTGTTGTGCACATGAGTGTATGAGCGAGAGTTTACCAAGAGTTGTGTTAACTCCTAAAAATGCTACGTTTATGGCATGATAGCTAAGTTTTTAAATGTTTTTTAAATTACGCCTTTTTCACAAAATAATACTATATTTATATGCATATAAATCCTTTATCAATACTTAATAGAAGAACCTTTTGCAGCAGTCATATCTTACAGTCTATCTTCTTGCATGGTTGCTCAGATGTGGTCACGCTCAATCTGCTGTTAACAGTTATTCCACTGATTGTGGATGTGAGTCATGTCTGGGCTTGGGTTTAACTGCTCCAGTATTAGTTTGCTTCCTGCCGTCCTACAAAGACCTACTTCAGCAAACTGTAGATGTACACTTTTGTTTGTCTTAGATCCTTTTCCTCAAAAATTTACGGTCATGTCGTTGTTGTTGGTATATCTGTAAATTTACTTTCTGGAGCAGAGTCCATAGCCTTTGAATTTTGGAGGATACATAAACAAACAGTAGCAGTCAGATTTTTTTCTCTCTTTTCTTTACTCAAAATGTCAACTTCTTAAATACATCCCTACACGTTTGAGCTGAAATCTGATCCGAAATATGCAAGTGGACAACGCGAACAACCTGTGAAACAACCTTAGCAACAAACTTAGCAACAAAGACAGTGGAAGAGACAGACGTTTGTGGTCATGTGTGAACAATCTGACATCAGTTTGATGTGAAAGTAGAGGTAACCTTGCAAATGGAGCGTTCAGAGCAGGCTGAAGCTCTGGCTTTTAACTCTCAGGGAGCATTTTTACACATGTTCACCTCGTGTTTTGGAATATTTGACTATTTTAACATGGTGAAATGCAATGGCAACGGTGAAAGGTACTTTTGGATGAAGTGTATGTCTGTTGCTGGACAACCAAGAGCAGCTTATGGAGGCTAAACGGATCAATCAGAAGCTCAACTCTGCATAGTGGTGTGTGTGTGTGTGTGTTTGTGTGTGTGTGTGTGTGTGTGTGTGTGTGTGTGTGTGTGACGTACTCTCTTCTATCTAATGATCAATGGAAATAAGAGACAAATTATTATACATTTAAAATATGCTTCTAGAGACAAGACTGTGACAAGGACATGTATCTTTCCAGTAGCTGCATTTCAAGGAGACAGTTTTCTCCCTCTGCCCACCAAACTACATGAATAAAAAATGAAACATACATATTATAGATAAGTGGACACTAAACAGAAGAAAATAGAGGAAAAGGTAATAATGTACTTTGTCAGTCCCAAGATTTTCTGTGCCACGATAAACAGAAACATCCTCGTGGGTTGGGGCTTTTCAGATAAGCTATAATCTATTTCTAGTGTTCTGACAATTATGGATGGATGTGTCTTTCAGAGCTCTGCCAGAAACAATAATTATGTGTCAACACCAATCATGCCCCGTACATGTCATTCTGCTTCAATCTTCCTTCCTACAATTTTAATCATTAATCTGGGCACGATGGCTACCACTTTTTCCTCACAGTGTTTTCCTTTTTCTGTAGTTAAGTTGTCATCATTATTGATCCTCACAAAGGCTCCATTTATATTATAAGTAAAGGTGCTTTCACTCTTAACCTGTTGATTATGGTTCAAAGGAATTCTTGTGCGTCTGCTCGGTTATTTCAGGCTGGTGTGAAAAGCTGTGATCTGAACTCCAAACAACCAGACTGAGACTGTTTGGATCTCGATATTTATTTCTTTGCGTGCTCTTAGTGACCGCCAGAGATGATAAATAAACACACGAGGAGCAGTAAAAGCGCTGTGTGATTCGCTGTAAGTCGCTGGAATCCGATGGTGTAGCAGATGCAGCGGGGAGGGTCACCAAAACGGTCCAATCAATGAATCAGTCCGTAGGTCTTTGTGTTTTGATTGGTTTATAAAAAGTCAGCTTAAACACAAAGCATACCAGAATTAAAAGGCAAAAATGTACCTTTTTCTTTTTAAAACTTTGGTCCAGACCAAGTACAACAAACAGAGCTGACTCTCCTCGGCAGGTTGTTGGTTCCAAGCATCTCGGAGAACTTGCCACAGTTCTTTTAGGGGTCTCGGTTGCTTCTGTCTCTTCATGTGATCCCAGACTGACTCGATGATGTTGAGACCAGGCCTCTGTGGGGACCAAACCGTCTGTTGCTCGTTCTCCTTGTCGCTGAAGATAGATCGTTATGAGTCAGGCTGTATGTTTGGGCTCGTTGTCATGCCGCAGAATATATTAGGGACTGATGAGATGCCTCCTTGATGATGGTATTGGATTATGAATAAGAATCTAAACATCTGAAGTGCCTAAAACTTTTACACAGTACTGTTTGTGTATACTGTAGTAGGAAGTAAAACATTTGTCAGTTTGCGGGCAAACTTCTTATTAACTAAGTAACCAATGAACATCTTTCTCTCATTTGAACATACTGTAAGTCTAGAATTTATTTACCTAGAAGATACGGAGTTGGGTCGTGTGCTTGTGTGTGTATTTGTGTATGTGTGCAAAGCCCAGTGTCTCATGACAGTAAAGACTGATTGTTCCAGCGTACTGAAGACATTCATGAATTATTTATGACCTCTGACTGCAGCTGTTAGTCGGTAGATGCTTTTCTCTCCCTCTTTCAGTTTTTTTTTTTTTTTTCCCTGTGTTTGTTATTCTCTCGTCCCTTTTGAGTCCATCCATCCTTTCGGTTTCTTTCTTTCTTTCCTCCCCTTTTTCTGTTTAACACTTATTCAAGCTTGTGTGTCTTTCCCCCCCTCTGTCTCCTCTCATTGATAATGCAGGACGGACTGTTTGACAGGTTTAATTGAAGTGTACCTCTGTCTTTGTTACAGTGAATGGAGTCGGGTGAGGTTTAGATAGCCCTTTTACCAAGACGTTATCCCGAATAGCTCAGTGTTTGAGGTCAAAGAGAGAGAGAAAGAAAGGGATCAGCTTGTTTTAATGCCAATTTTGGCATTTTTAAATTTTGCCTCTCCATATATTTAAAGAAGATGGTACAAAATGTCCTGTGGAATTGTAGAAACACACAACAAATATAATAGTTCAGTCCGTTTGTGTGAATATGTGTTTGTGTATGAAGTGTCTTGCATTTGAGCAAGGTGTTCTGAGACAGAAGGTACAAATCTGGGTAACGGCTGCTCATTCAAGAGAGCACATGAAGGTGTTCATTCACGCACACACACACACACACACACATACAGTAAGATTGTTACGTGGCTTATTACCGAGTGCTTTCCCTTCCTCTCAATCTCTCTCTCTCACCTTCTTGAGTTCAATCAGAAGTTGCCGAGACTTATCAGTCCACTTGTGAGCTCTAACAGGCCGTGCAGGTGAAAGGACCGCAGGCAGTCATTTCTTTCTGTCAGTGTCAAGAGTCTCGTCCCCAATTTGTCCCTCTCTAATCCCCAAAACCGCTGTAGTCATTTGACGCCTGTCCTTTTCTTATCATGTGTCCATGTAAGATCACGACAAATGTTAATGTCATCTAACTAATTTAAGACTCATTTTAAATAGATCCAATGTCCTGAAGAAGACTTTAATTGGCTTTAAAGGCTATATGTGTGGAGAATGTCACCGCGTTTGACTGGGAATAAATCCATTTGTGACGTATGCGTGAGTGAGTTTACATGTTTTATGCTTGCATGTGTATTTAGCCCTCTTTACATTAGTGTCCCAGTGGTGTTAACCAGGTGACTGTGTCTGTGTGTGTGTGTGTGTGCACGTGGTAAGGTTTGCAAGATGGAAGATGAGAATTAAGCCGGTGCTATGTTTGGCCAACAGGACGTGGTTGGACTGAAAGATCACGTCTTAGCCCTTTATCCCCTGAGAATACATCCTAGATTGAGATCCAATCGCTCTAATTGGTCCTCTCTACTCTCTACTTCACTCTAATGTCAAAGATTTATCCGTCACACGAGAGCTGTTCGATCTCGGCTGAGACCACTGCGTCGGCACAGCGGGGGGTTCCCAGTGCAGAGCGCTCCACCAAAAAAAACAAAAAAAAAGCTGAACCTGGCGCAGCTCTAGTGCAACTTCACCTGGCAGTGTGCTGCACTGGGCCAATCAAGCATGTGCAAGTGCAAATTCTGGGTAGATTAATAAAATTCTAGTATGTTTACCTTGCAAATTTTTTTCATCCAAACTGGCCTTTTTGGATTGTGTATCGTCTGTTCATCGGTTCCTGTCCCAGCACATCTGCACCAACACAGCCCTGTGAATGTTTTAATGCAGCGAACGAGGCCCCAGCTTCTATAATCCATATCATTACATTAGTTTTTATTTTTATAGAAGAAAACTTATGTATTTTCTGAATTGTCCTTATTGCAAGAAGCTCTTGTGTACTCTACGCTGCAGTATATCTGAGTGTCTTCTCAAATATGAATATTTTGGTCGGGATGAAACAAGACATTTTGAAGATGTCACCTTTTTCACCATTTTCTGACATTTTATGGACCAAACAACTAATCGATTAATTGAAAAAACAAATCGACAGATTAATCGATATAATATTGTGATGTTAGGTTCAGGTCTTTGTTGAAGATGATTTCCTCAGAGATGTTTTTTGAGCCTCTGGTGTATGAGATCACGAAGCCTCAAGAGAAGTCTTGATGACACATTTCTAAACCATGGTTAGCAGTGTATGATGATGATTGTCAATTGATGTTTATCATCAAACATATATTTTTGTATATATATATGTTATTTAAACCCTTTTTCTCTCTTTATTTCTTTCCTTCCAGATGAAGGTTACTACCAAAGTGGAAAGTTTCAGTTTGAAATAGACGTCCCAGAAGCCTATAACATGGTGGTGAGTGCTCCAGTTATCTTTCATTGGTTGGTCTGTATATGTGTATATATATGTGTGTATATGTGACATAATGACCCATAATGGTCTGTCATGTCTCCATATCAACATGTAACTAACTAAAAATGTGTTTATGGTTTCATCAGTGTTGTAAATATGCAGATGTTGCATTTGCTTTCCATTAAAGAGCCCCTCCAGACATGTTTTAAGACGTATATAAAATGCTCTACTTTGAGTAGTAATTTGTATCTGATGTGGTTTTTCCACCAAAAAAAGTTCAATTATCTTGTTGAACCTGCAGTGCGGAACTTTAACATATAATTGAACGTCTGTTACATTCAAACCCTTGCCAAAAGAGTTCACACATTGCTGATTAAGCCTATCACTGTCAGATAAATCTCTCTGGATTTCACAGTAAACCAGCGTTTTTAATCTGGTGTCGGGGTTTGACGTTCCCATGCTGGCTGGATGAACGCATGAATGCAGACTTCCGCCGGCTGAGCCGGCTAATTTCCTGTTAGCTCTCTGCTAACTTGAATGGGGATAAAACAATTTAATCACATGGCTCCTCTAGACTTTCCAAATGTTATCAGACCGAATGGATCAAATTCTGATAGTGAAACAAGTCATTTCACGGGGGTCATGTGACGCTCAAAAACAATTTATCCACCGTTTTACAGGACTGGCTTCCAAACTAGTTGGGATTTCACAAACCATGATCGTAGGCCTGACCCTTAAAAGCACAGAGAAACTTTCCCCCTTCAAACTCTGCACATACATTATTCTGCACAGCGAAGCTCAAACATTCAACTGTAGGAACAAGAACAAAAACATTTTTTTTTGAGTGGAGGGGGACTTTAATATTCATATAGGAATATTAAGGTACTGGGCTTGGATGTGTCGGTGGATTCCGGGGGCGTCTGCGGCATACCGCATCATTTTTTTCACCTGACCTTCATGAGTGAGACTTACTCTGCCCACCTCTCTCCTTTTGTCTATTCTTCCATTCATTCTTGCTACACAGGCTTTATCTCACCACCGCCAGTGTGTGTTCACGTACCGTACGCACCAATCTGTGTCTTTTGTTTGTGTGTGAGATATCGTCATTTCATGTGTATCTTTACCAATGAACACAATGTGAACACCTTGTATCTTTGTCTTTTGTCCAAGTCCTTTATTACATGTTTACACACACACACACGCATGCAGTTATCTGTAGCACTTTCACGACGCCCTCCACAGAATAAAAAATAATAAACATTCACCCATGAAACTAATCATGAAATTAATCGATGCATAATGTTGAGCCAAGTGGTGCACGAGTACAGGAGTAGCGGTGAGGAGCGTGAAATGATTGGTGAAGAGAAGTCTCATCAAACAGAAAGGTTAAGTTTCAGAGGCTTTCCTCATCAGTATATTACCTTCAATAAGGTCACATTAAATCTATATTTATTAAACCACACAGCTGTAGTTAAGGAGAGCTCCTAGTTTATTAACATACACATCAAACCAGTTGATAAAAGGCGTCTGCAGCCTGGATTGAAACCTGTAGCTCGCAGTACAACAGTCCATTCTTTGACTCTCAGAACAGCGTTTCATCCTTCGTTCTTTACAGGTTGCATGTGTAAATACAGGTGGGGTATTAATGAGTTTTTATCTATCATGTTGTTGTAGTTCTGCACTTCTGTGGCACAGAAAGTGTGCAGAGCTGATGAAATTCAGTAAAAGCTTTTGGGCCCTTTTTTTAGGTGATAAACAGTCAAATTGCATTTTTCTTTATTTACTGAAAGACTGCTGTGAGGTCTAGTGCTGGTAAATAAACCCACCACACCCGCAGCAACACTGAAAATGATGCGTTTGGTCTGATTATTATAATTAGTTATATTTTAAGGTGTTCCTGTTCAGAAGTCTAACTAAATAGGTATTTTGGGCTGTAATTAATACCTGAGGTAGGAAGAGAAATCGTGTGTGTAGAATGGAATTGAATTAATTGAAAACATGTACAAAGTTAAAATCACCCTAGCTTCTGTAACTTTAAACCTCACTATACAGTATTTTAACATTTGTAATAAGTGTATCTTAATTTTTAATTCATTATTATTTGTTTTATTAGGTTATTTATTGATTGCCCTCTTTTTGTTATGCAATTACTGTTATTGTTCAAATTATTAATTCCCCCCTCAATAAAAACATCTCCAACATCCTGAGTGTCCGATGTTAAAGGATCTTTGTTCAAAGCTGTGTAGCTGTAGAACCTCATTTATGAGACAATGCAAATTCCTCTAAAAAGCTGCCGCCATGAAACCACTGCACCTCATTCCCCACCTGTCTCCTCGTGCTGAAGTGAGGTGAAGTCAAGGCCTATTATTTCCTCTGCACAGTCAAGACCAGCCCCACATCTGAAAATGCCAGCTGTTCAGAGACAGCCGTCTGTGTACTTCATTATCAGGCTGACACTCATGTCTTTTCAAGATGAAATTGGCCCAATTTGAAGCTTCCTGTAGTGCTAGAAACCCTCGGTTTTACCTGTAATGTCCAGTTACTAATTTCTTATATCCCTTATTTACAGTCTTATGGATTACAAATAGCTGTCTTCAACCAAACAAACATCATATTCTGAATATGAGAAAACATTAAGTTCATAGATGTGCTTCAGGTTTAATTTGTATAATTATTCCTGATTAGTATTTTCTAGTGGCATTTGTCAAAAGCTGGTGGTCCTGAATTATTGTTCTGTTTGGAAAACTTTTCTTTTAAAGGTATTTCATTAAAGCTGCTATCAGGAGACTAACAGCACTGAGAGCAAAAATGGTTCCTGCACACATAATTTCACCTCTGCACTTAACTGTAATTATTAATTTCCTTGCCAGACACCCTTCTCAAGACATCCTGAATCACAGTGATTCATCAGATGTCAGATGACTCAAACATCTACAATTCAGACAAAAGTAAAAGAGTGTGTGTGTACTATATGTATGTCTTTGTATCTGTGAGTTTTGATTTGTGTTTGATTGCAGTTTATTTGTAAAAACTGTCAAAGGGAAGCAGAAATTCGAGTTTCAAAAAGGTGTGTTTTCCTCCAACACACCTGTCACAGACTCAGGTGTGCAGAGACTTTTTCAGAATGAATCTATGAAATCAAAGAGCTCGCTCATTTCAGTTCAAGTCAAGAATAGGTTGTCATAGCTTGCTGAGAAGTGCCATGGCAGAACGGCCTGGGAACTCTGTTGTCAGCCCTACTTCTCCATCTCGTAACAGTAACTTGGGCTCTGATAAGGAGTCAGACCCTCACACGATGTCTACACAAGCTGCGTAGCGAAAGCAGCGAGTTAGTAGAGCCGCAACTTCAGTCGTCGGTCCGTGTCTACAAAGGATGTGTTCAGGCACGGTATTGAACGTAGGTCACCTGTGTTTCGTGCTGAGTCGTGTGAGTGAAACGCAAGCCGATGCGAAGCCTGTGTAGACAGCTGTATTGTTTAAAACTTATCTGAGTGTGCGAGTGAAACACTTTCTGTTTAGACAAGCCATTAGAGAGCTCGCATGGAACGGGGCAGCTGGAACCTCTCTTAAAACCAGACTTGGAAAGGAAAATTCACGGGCAAGTTTCTAGCGCATGAGCTCGGACCCACGGGGCCCGGCAGAGTTCAGCCCAAATAACACAGAGCTGCCTCGTCCTTGTATTTCCTCCCTCTGACATGTCCAGGATGAGGGGACCTGTGAAAACATGTGAAACTCACAAGCCCCCAAGCTGAGCACCACTGTGTTTGAGTGTATCCCAGAGAACAAAAGGCCACTTCAGTGCAACTGTATGTCGCAGATAAGAATACTCCGGCAGTCGTCTTCTGTGTGAAGCAGGAGTTGAGAGGAAGACAGCTGGTCTTAGTAGGAGTCCCTGAGAGAGGTTCTAGAGGGCTACCTTTGGGGACTTCATAGTTCTACTGGAAGGTTTAGGTTCAGTTAATATGAACCTAAGTGGTGTTGTGCTAATAGATGTCATCGCTAGTCATGGGCTGTCCCTAACGAACATCACGTTCACACTATTATGAGGATCAACATCAGGATTATACGCTCATGCTATGTGACTGTTACTGCTTCAAGGTTTCAAACAAGTTGAACTGAAGGTTGAGTGTAAAGTTCTAACAATAGAAAAATAGTATATTGCAGTAAAGAGACATAGATGTAAAGAGGAAATCAATACAACTAATATAACATAACATAACAGCCTTTTTTTTAAGTCATATTTCCGTCACATGAGAGCAATACACATTCCTTTTCCCCACTACAGCCTTTCTTGCAGCTCTTGTAAATGCCAGATGTGCTTTGTTTACACTTGCTTTTCAGAGGCAGAGAAAATAAAAGTGACTGTCACAATTGTGTGAAGTTAGTAAATCCAGCAATTTACTAATGCAAAAGATTTGATAAATCTGTCCGTGAGTGTCAGATATGTAAAAAGTCATTTTATTCTAAATGTATAGACATTTAAAAACATGCAAGCTGCTTTAAACTGTCAAAATTTGAAATTAGACAAGTTAAAAGCCCAAAACACACAGAGACAAAGAACACATGCAGACACAAAAGGCACAGATGTGTTCATGTTGACCAACAAGTGTAGCAGTGAAAACCCCGTCTGTGGACACCGGCCTGAGTTTTTGGCGGCCGGTCTATTTGAATGCATTCCACTGATGCACCTCACACAAACAGGCGAAAAGGTAAAATGTGTGTGAATTCTTTTCACCACATAAATTGCATCGCGTAACATGGAAAAGTATGTTACATGGCCACAGCAGCAAAAGCATGGAGTTACCTCTATTTACACCTGCTGTGAAGACTTTTAACATGGAAATGCTCTGAATAGTAAATACTAGTTGTTCACATTTTAACAATTGCTTTTCTCTCTGTTAATCTACAGCCTCCTAAAGTGAGATGTCTGACCAGAATATGGCATCCTAACATAACAGAGAATGGAGAGATCTGCTTGAGGTAAGCAGTACTGCACCTTAACAACTTCTTCCTCTTCTTTATCTTAAGTTTTCTTATTTTATTTTACTTTACTGGTAAGGACTTGATGAAAGCAAATGAAAGACGGTATCCCCTGTGCTGTGCATCCATTCTCAGACACATCGTCTGAAATCAAAAGGGCAAACCCTTAAATGAAATAGCCATATATATATAGTCATATTACAGTGGTATACAGCGGTGTGGAGTCAGAGGTGTATATGACATTTGGCAGCACCTTTGGCGTTGTGTAAGGGGCATAACGATAACTCAGAGACACAGTACACTGACAAGTAGCCACAAAGTGTCTAAGATATCTTGTAAGTATTGTAAATGACTTTTTATTTTTATGTCTGCAGCTTATTGCGGGAACACTCTATTGATGGCACAGGCTGGGCCCCCACCAGAACATTAAAGGTAAAAAAAAAAATAAATAAATAGCATTTAATTAAGATGATGTTACTCTCTGTTACAACTCCAATGTTTTTGGCTGTTGGTATTTTTTTTTTCTAGATCTAAATGCAGTACTGTGTACATCATTTATGTTTCTTAAACGGATAGTGTCAAGTCAGATAGCAACCTGTGTTTCTGCAATGTTTAGTTTGCAGTGAGGGTGAAAGAAGCAGAGTAGGATAAGTAACATTTCAGAAGTAGCAAATATTACATGGAAAAGTTTATTTATTGTGTTTCAAATCAATACAATTATAAGTTGAAGCTGTTTAGGCCTATATGATTGCTGCCATACATTTCAGTTATAATCCTGCTGTAAAACATGTTGTAAATGGTCATATCATATCGTAATTATTGTGACAGCAGCATTTGCGCCATAATGCCTCTCGAGAATAACACATGAAACGCCATTTTTATTAAAAAGAAAGTTAGAGAGGAGGCAGTGATGCACAGGATTAATGAGCCTCAGTAATCCAACGGCATAAACATGCATAATACCGAACAGTCTGATATGTGTAGAGGCGTGTCTGGTTATTCCGTTACCGCCTTGTGTCATTTGCATGTTATTTGATCAAGGTAAACACAGTAATTGTCAATATATCTGTCGTCCTGCTGAATGAGTGGGGGTAATAGTCAGTGTTCAGACTGAGAATTAGGCTCCGCATGAAAAAACGCAGCCCTCTCATTAATTTGAATTGAGCCAGCATGTTTTCCATAAGAGGCCAGATATTTCAAGCCCCAGAAGTCCCATTCACTCCAGGGCATTCAGGGTTTGTTAGATAGAGAGTTGGGGGAACGTAGTGGATTTCTTTCATTAGTATAGTTAATATTAAATAATGAATTAAGGAAACTACAAGGTTGCAGAAATGAAAAGAATTTTCTCTTAGAAATTTCCCATTTGTTGGTGAAATAGATTGTCAAAGAAAGAGAAAAAAGGATCTGTATAAAAGTTTTTTGATTGAACCGCTGCCTCTCTAATCTATATTTTCTGACAGAAACATGTGATCCACAGTGACAGAAACACTGTCTGCATTACGCTCAAATCATGAAGATGAAAATGGCAAGAATATTTTTTACTGGCTAAAATAATGAATTACCTTTTTGTGTCACATATACATTAATTGAGATAATAAGGTATTATGTTGCATGCAAACTTTAAGAAGAAGCCAGAGCAAAATTTCCATAAAATAACCCAGTAAACATGCATTATCAAAGCATGTTAGTACAGTCCAATATTTTATATTCATCAATGTGGTACACAATGTTGTACCAAGAGATATTGTTTTTGGTATTAAAAAAAAAAAAAAATCATCATGCCAAAACGAGCAACATCTGCTGATCCAGACTTTCATTTTACCATCCTGTACAGTTACAAAATACTCAATATGCAAAACAGTTTAGTATCTTATAAGTGAATCAGGGAAGTTAGCCAATAAAAACAGACATCTGTAGGGATCAAAGTTCTCCGTCACTAAGATGGATTTCTGTCATTTTGTTGAGAGAGAGAGAGAGAGAGAATTTCTCTTTCATTTACCATCTCATTTGTGAACTTTGATGCTGTTGAAAACACTGGAATACTCTCAGGACACCATGAAAAACCTTTTGTGGAGCCATGAAAAGTAAACTTCACAATAAAAGGCTTTTCAACTGCATATAAAATAGTGCTTTGACTTCTTGTGCTTTAACCTTGACTTTTGCAAGCTGTTCAAAAACCGTCACTGAATTCAAAGCAAGGACGTCCTCTGTTATCCTTACTCAAGATTTGACAAAAATTATGTGTGATGCCAAATACGGAGTGAAACTAAACGCAGTTGTATGGTGAAGCTCTGCCTTCCATGTTAAGTTTTACCTTCAACATTCTCATCCAGTCGGACTCACGTCATATCGCTGTGAAGACTGGATCAACCTCTCAATCGCTGCACTGGGACGGACTTGTACTCATGGAAATATGCGACTGTGTACATGTTTTGTGCATTTTGCCTCCAGAAGTGGAGGGACATGGAGTTTTTAGAGGTGCCGAATGGCCCTTTTCCCTCCATCTCCAGTTTTACAAGTTTATAGAGTCATCCAGTAAATCCTCTTTGAATACCTCCCGAGTTTCCTGCCAAGACTGCTCTTGAAGTTATTATCCTCCAGAGTTGTCTTCCTATGTTTTAGGTTTTATAAGTCAATCCAGGCTATCCCTTTCCCTTTTTTGCTTTATTTCTGGTGCTGTGTTCACACATTAGCATACGAGGGAGTCTTCTCTTCCTACCTTCAGACGAAGCTATTTTTCTACTCGTCTGCCGAACAAGTTTCACATAATTGAAAATTGTCAAGCTAGATAAATTTCGATTTGCTGCTATATCATCACGACCGATTGAGTGTCTCCATATCACTGAACCCATTATGTTATGCTTTGCACAATGTCAATCACATGATACCAAGAAGAAATGGAAATCTCTGCCAGAGAATAATAGCTCTTTTAATGACAGTTGTTTCGTCACATCTTTTTATCAGGTGAAATCAGGTTCGGCTTTGATTGCATTCTGTTTGTTCCCAGTCTACTCCATGCTGCAGGTTAGAGTGGTTGCATTTGCAGACTTTTCCATACTGCACATTTATGACGCATTTTGAACCAACTCAGTTTTTTGAACCCACTCAGACAGCTTAAGAAATGCTCCTCCGCCCTTGTGTTAACATCATTTAAAATGCAGCAATAGATGCAGACTTAAAAAGCGATATGGTCTGTGTGCATTAATTAAAAACAGATTTGTTTGGTAGCTTATAAATTATTCAATGAATGTAAGAAAGTTTTTTAAAAATATATCAAAGTTTCTCTCTACATTTTATAGTCTATATGTACAATAATGGGGACAATAGGTTGCAAAGTAACATGTTAGTGTTATCACGTTATTCCCTCCAGCAAGTATTGCAATGCAAGACTGTTTGCAACTATGCAACTGTAATTCCCCTTTGGGATTAATAAAGTACTCTACCTACCTACCCACCCATCCACCCACTCATCCATCCATCCATCCATCATTGCTGTCATGAGGAAAACTGATACTGGATTACATCATCAGAAATTTTATTTGCTTATGCAAGCAGCCATTTGTTTAGCATCAAACTCAACCCAGTGTAGTTTAGTGTGAAAAGTAGGATAGTGATGTAACTGTGGTTGTAGAAAATATGAAATTGAGGAGATGGATACACTAATAACGTTTACAGTTAAGCTAGGCCTTCTATTGACCTGAAAACCACATATCTAGTTATTGACTTGCACCATGCAGAAACTTCCAAAGACTTCTCCACGATGTTCTGCTAAAAATAAAAGCAACCTACAGGAGACAGAATGACAAATCACCTCTCTGCAGCGTATTCATCACTCTTTTTTTGTACAGCATATACTGAAAAAGACAGATTGCGATTGAGATTTTTTTGCCTTTCCTGCCATTTTTGCAATTTATGTAGTCGATGTAGCGGTAGGTTGTGACAGGCATGTACAGTATACAATGAATCTGTAACAAAGCTGTGATAATGATCGGTTTATGTACTGGGTCTTAGTGTGGTAACACAGGTGTTGTAAATAGAGATGTGCACTTACACAACTTTGTGTTTCATTTACCTTCTCCTGATTATTTTCACAGGTGACTGTACTATATGTGTGAAGTACACACTGCTATACATTCCTGGTGCTATAATGTACATTCCTGTCTTTAACCCACCAAGAGCCTTTTACAATACAGTGGCCACCAGAAAACAGTGGAGAAACATGAAACGCATGTCGATATGGAAATAACATGCTTTTTTTCCTGAGAAGAAAGATAATATATTGTCATTTCATGTAAACATAACAGCATCTTCATTGCTTTAAAAGGCTCTACGTGTGGAAATGAAAGAATGTCTTTGTTAGCTCTTGAATGTTTTCAATGCTTCTCTTCCTCGGCCTTGACTCTAAGAAGGCAAGGAAAACAGGATTGTCATGAATGCACATGTACTATGTGAAGGGTTTTTACAATACAGATACATGAAGTAAGGCTGCTGTATCTGTAGAAGGTGAGATAGGAGTCATCAGTGCACAGCTAGCAAGCTTACAGGAATAGGGATGTGTTGAGCTACAGTGCCTATAGAAAGTATTACCCGCCTTAGACTGACCCACATTTATATGAAATCCTATTCAAATAAAGAAACGTCTATTTGACCTCTCGAATCGGGTTTCAAATTGTTATTAGCAAAGTGCAATTATATCCAGACTGCAGTTGCCGGCACACAATTATAGATACATTTTAACCTCCTCTAGTGCAGAAATCTTTATGACATGAAGCCTGCAAATGTGGCCGTTTAACTGTTGGTTAGTTACAAAGTTCATTCCAATAATTTCAAAATGTTTAGCTTTGAAATCATGCACCTTTCAGCTTCTGACTGTGACTGTGATGGTCACCTATAACACGGCAGGGTCATGCATAAGCTGACATCATCCTGTAGCTGTATGGAGTTCAGGTCAGGGGGTAGAAATGTGCACTTGTACCCCTGTGCCTGTGTCTGACAGCCGGTAGATGTTTGTTGTTATATTTGTGCGCCTGGTCCCAGTTGAAATCCGGTCTATGATTGTTTACCGAAACGTAGGTGTGGATACGGTCATAGGTGTGAGAGAGTGGTTGGGCTTCGGTTCATGTGTGTCAGCGATTGTCAGCGTTAGTGCACATAAATATGTGAGGAAAAAGTAAGTGCAAAAGCTGTGAGTCAGAAAGGATTGTGTTAGTTTTTGAGTGGGTGATGCTGTCCCTCTTCACTGGTCACCACTCTTCTCTACTTCAGCCCACGCACACACACACACACACACACACACATGGCCACATAAAATGCCTTTACAATAATAGCTCAGATGGTTATTTCAGCACAATGTACATCTACAAAGCAATGAGTACAAAATAAAGCCACGTCAAACTCACCACTTTGTTGCTTTGAGATTCTTTTTACTGTGTTTATTCACTGTTTCAATCCGACAAATTCTACTTTGCTGTTTTTCGTGTCAAATTACTGTTATATACTTAAGCTGACAGTACTGCAAAGTCAAAATTTAAATCAGCATGCTCTCACTGGCATAGTGTGTATATGCCTCCACTCAGAACTTTGCTTGCCTCGTGTTGTTTATATTATATCATAAACAGGTAGTTGGACTGATTTGACAGCATTTCTTCTTTTGAAGAAATCCATCCTCTGAAGCATTTCTCTGAATACACAAGGATCTGCAGTGTACAGCTATAATTGAATTCACACATTATAGCAATGCACATGGTAATTACGAGTGAGCCTGAGTGTCCATATAGTGTTTTTTTTTTTTCTGAGTGCCAGCATCTATTCTCAGATGTTCCTAATGAGGAGAGAGTGTATGCAGCAGCATGCGGCCTCCTAGAGAAAAGGTGGCTTCACCCAGCGTCTTCTTTCAGAGAGATCTGACTTTTTTGTTGTTGTTGTTGTTGGATTACTCGATGTGTTTGATTGTTTGCATATGATTGATGGATAAAGATTTTTATTGAGTGTATGTTTCCTTGTGCAGGTTCTGGAACAAACATACTACCTCATTTCTTTTCTTGATGCTATAAAACTAACCCAGAAGCAGATCTAAATGGTTTTCTTCTTCTTGTAATACTGGTAATTTTCAATTTAGTCAGGGTCGTTTTTCTTTTGATGTCTTGTGGGATTATCTGTTTTACTCACAGCCTCTACCTTTTGGAAGGACAGACATGTGGTTGCAGTGAGTGTAAGGGCATTTGCACCGTATTTGACAGCCTTGAAAAATATTCCAAATTCAGTTTAAAGAAGAATGAAGCCTCTAATAACAAGTCGGCCCTGATAATGTATGGTGATAGTTCATGAGGAATCAAAAAATACAATGTTTAGGTTTTCAGGTTTGGTAAAGCTATTAGTATGTGCCATGATAACATATCATTTTCTTGTTATTTTTTATATCTGTCAGTGTGTGGTGGAGGAAGAGGAGGAGGAGGAGTAGAGGGAGACAGAGAAAAAAACAGCCTGGAAGTCTCTACAAAATTATTTTCACTTGCTTTTATCTCACGGTTGGCAAAACAGACATTTTGCTAGTTGATTGCTTTTCCTGAAAAATCAATATTGAAAGCTTCATCTCATTATGGACATGAAATAAATACAGGTGTGTTGAGTGAGCGAAAGATAACTGAAAGCTTTAATTTGACTCTGTCAATCAGTGAACCAGCTGACAGCAGCAGAGCCGAGGTCTTCCAGTACTCTGTTATGTTCTGTCACCAGTAGAGATGCACTGATGCTGATGTTGGATATCAGTCCAATATTTAATCAGATAGCTGGATCGAGTGTCATTATTTTAATATATAAAAATTCAGTTAATTTATATCTATGTATTTATTTGTTACATTGTTTGACATAGTTAGGGAAGCAATGTTTAGGTCAAACCTGATTTTGCCTCACACATAAAAGAATGATCCCAGTCTCTTCCACACAGTTCACTTCACACTTCTTAATTGGATTTCACAGGATTATCCCCGTAATTAGAAAGTGGGGGATAGTGAAAGTTGTAAGCTACAGTGAGAAAAGGCAATTATGGTGCCACCTTTCTTTTTCCTTACACAGAACCCTAAAGCCCCTATAGCTACTGTCAGACCTGCTGTAGAGTCATAGTAGCACGTCGTAGTGCTTCGTTAAGGAGTCCCATGGCTCCTGCCGACAGGAGGTTCAGGGATTTGATGTGTAGATACATATTGCACTTTTTACAAATGTTCCTGTCCTGCTGTGCAGTTGCATTGTCTCATGGGAAATGTTGAAGAAGATCAGAAATCCTGGTGAAGGTTATCGCAGAGTGGTTTATTCACATAATTGTAACCATTATATTCACTGAAGGTTGTAAAGGAATTGACCTAATTGAGTGTAATGGATGGATGTATAATATTAGAGCAGACTGACAATGATGATTGTGTTAGTATTCACTTTTTGGGAAGGCAGGAGAATTTGTCTTGCTTACCAAGGCCCTAGACAAAACTTCAATTTGTCTCCTGTAAGGAAAATCTTCCTCAATATCCATCTTATAATTGGCTGCAGCTGAAATAATGTCAGTAGAATAATTCACCCCTTTGGTATTATCTATGCTTGGGGTCTTCACAATCAGTCTATAAGATCAGAATCAGTTTCCGTCCAGGCATTTTAGAATATATCACCTATATACAGCCGATTCAAATGAATGTTTGTATCATCATCAGATACATATATTAGAGAGATTAGAATTGGGACACATTTAGTTAATATTTTGACTTGCTCTCTGAGTTTAACAAGCTGTTTTAACTTTTGGTGTAATTATACTGTGTTCCCCTGTGTCAAGTGTGTGTATGAATTTATATAGCACCAGTCAAAAGTTTGGACAAGTCAAGTGAATGGAAAGGTGTATTCAAAGTTTTGACTGGTATTGTTTGTGACACAATTTGATGTTTTTCATTCATTTTTTTCTAGGACGTGGTCTGGGGATTGAACTCCTTGTTTACTGTAAGTTTTCCCTGTTTTTCTCTTTATTAACATGAATATGTTGTGAAAAAACTACCTGAAAAATTCATTTTAATTTACATACAACTGGTAAATGGCCAATACTATACATACATATTTATATTTTGAGTGGATTTATATTTATACACACATTTCCCCTATAATATATTGTTTTAATCAGGAGAGCACCATTGGTTTACCCCCCTGAGCAAATAAACCCAGACTACTGAAGTTTTTTTTTTTAAGTTGCTCACTGTATGCAGGTTACACCAATGACATTAGTCCAAACTCAGATCAAATAAAACAAGGCCATTCGTTATCTCTCTTTATAGCTGTAATAAGACCATAATTTCTGACTTAGGGGAAATTATCTCTCTCATTATGAAGAACCGTTAGAGATAATAGGGAAATATAAACACGGAAATTAGATCACACATTATGCTTGTGTACGCTTCACCAGCTGTAGGTCTCCTTGTGCCAGGTCTTGTAAGAATACTCAGAGCTTAAATTAGACAATACAGTATGTGGGGTTTTTATAATAGATCATTTAAATACTTGATGATATTCAGTCTGCTAGTTATCAGATGAAAGTAATCTGTGTAGTTTGGTCCAAAATGTATTTGCATACTTCGCTGATTGCAAGCTTGCATAAATCCATCATTGATCACATTTTGTAAACATCCTCTCTTACCCTGAGGTCAGAACTGTGTCTATGATGATAATGTTGATGGTAATCTGCACTGATGGCGTGGCCATGCCCTAAATCTTACCTCTTAATCAGGAAACAACCTCTCAGGCCATCCTCCTTTTTATCTCTGTAACAACACTCTGCTTCTTGCCTCACTTTGTTGTGCATGGCATCAATAAATCAACAGCGTCATTATGCTGTTTTGTTTGTCGTAGCTGCAGAATCCAGGGTGACATTGCAGACAGAAAGTTATGCTGAAGTGGGCAATATCTACCTCAGCTGATTTTTCATTGGGAAACTGAAATTTGACCTACACATAGAAGTATCGAACCCAGTGAAGATGAAAATGAATCAACTTTCTCGATCCATATTTGCACTCTTCTTCAACTTTGCTGTTTTGCCTTTTCTCTCTGTACCTTTCTTCTCTTTGCCGTCTGCTACAGGACCTGTTGAACTTCGATGACCCATTGAACATTGACGCAGCAGAACATCATCTGAGAGACAAGGTGAGGCTTTGAAATTTTGATAAGTGCAAGAAGATTGGTGACACATTCAGGGCACTCCAAACATAATCTTTAATTCTGTTTTATCATCAAACGTAGATTCAGCACAAGCAGTGTCTTTAGTCATCGACTTGCAGATGGTTCACTTCTGAAGCCTCCCAATAGTGTCTCAACTCTCCATGTTTGCATCCACACCCTAACTGTTCATTGCCTGCATAGAAAATGTATTTGACAAAGACATACAGTTACAGTTACAGAAACTACATCTGTCGTTTCTACTGACGACCTGTACGCACCAGGCTTTACTCGATTCTGTAGGTGGAATTATGTGATAATCAGGTTGAAGACAAAGAGCGCACCGAGCAGCTTTCCTGAGCAGAGAAGTTCATTATATTCGAGAGCTGTTTGCATGGAGCAGGTGCATATGGTGTTTTAACAAAGGTACTTGTTCATGCACAACCATTTAGTTCTGTGCTTCCACAGTAGACAGCAGGCTCTACAATTTGTAAGTCAAAGCAGCACCATAAACTGAATCTCTCGAGTTTCCACAACCTTCACTAGGTGTGTGTGGTTTTTTTTCTGTGTCTGGTTATGTATTTATGTATTTCTACACACCTGCATGCCTGCATATGAGTTTAATTTATGAACTATAACTTGAGTTAGAATTCATTTTGAATTTAGCAATAATATCCAAGAACCCTGAAGGCAGATTTATGGTCACTCAACACTTTTGATGTGTGTAGCTCAACAGAAATGATGTATTTTTGACAGAAAAAAATGTTGCTCAACACTTTCCTTTCATGTCTCACACCTGGAGAATTTTGTTACATTGCGGACACCGTCATATTTTGTCGCACAATATGATTGAGTTGTGTTACTAGTGTCTCCGTGGAGACTGTAGTTTTTACTGAACTTCCTTATTGATATCTTGGTCTGTATTTTCATATAACTTGTAACATCCTTGTTTAATTAGTTCCAGTTGGGATGATACCAAGCCGGCTGGAGGATAGCGTCTGGTCACCATGGAGACGACTGAATCCTTTTACTGAAGCATAAATTGAAAACGCAGCACGACCCTTTAATTTCTTTTGAGCAGCACTTATCAAAAGTGTCGCGTGACCTAGCATAAATCAGTCTTTACCCTCCAGCCTTTTTACATACACGTTGATAGACGTTGAGTTGAAGGGGGAGCGGTTGAATGCCAGCCTTCCTCTTAGTAAAACAAGTGGAACATGTTTCTAAAAGATACTGATTTTAAACCCATTCACTCTATATCTCCAATAAGGGGCCCTCTTCCATCCATTTCTATCCTGTGCATTAAATCTCCTCCTTTCAGGTTTTTATCAGTACATCAGGCAGAGACAACAAGTGTCAAGAAACAGATTCTATCAGTGTTTTGCTTATAGTAATTACTTTCCTGGATTGCAAAACAGACTAATGTAGCTCTGCTGGAGGCCTGCTGACTAGGGAAATAATTTTGAGTTCAGCCTGAGCTGAGGCGAGCTGAAAGCATTTTAAAGTACAGTATTTAACCTTTTTGGCACTTTGTATGTACCCTTTCCCATGATGCACTGGGGTGTACCTAGCAGTGCTTGATAATGGTTGCCATGTGACCCCATTAGATGTGAGAGAGTTTGTCCGTGTGTGTGTATGTGTGAGAGGGAAAGAGAGTGTGATTGCCAGCTTGTGGTAGGGGTCATGATTGTTTAGATGTGTTACTAGTCTCAGGTGTAGGATGAGAGTGTCAGTTTTGAGGCTTTCATGAAGTAAAACAAATAAGACATGCATTCATCCTGCAAGACAAAGGCTATAAGGCTGCTAATGTAAGGGAATATTAGTTAAGTGGCCTAACAAAAAGATCACTGGTTGAATGAGTTTTAAAAGTTGTGGGAGATTTTTTGTAAAACCTTTAAACTCCTTTAACTTGGACTCTTGGAATTACTTTATTGGTTTTCTAGTTTTTAGTTACACACAGTTGTGTTGCATGAGGTCATCAGTGAAGTTGTCTTCCACGAAGGAGCATTTTCCAGAGAGTTCAAGGGCCCGTTTCTTCAGATCTCTGTGCCGTTTAGCATCCGAATGTTTGTTCCATCTACGGCTGCTAATTTACAGAATGCAGTATCCTCACAATACTCTGGGTGTACTGCCTGCCAAATGAACGTGTTAAACCACAAAATCTCAATAAAGTTTTATCTCGAATCTGAAATTTCTGGAAGTTATGGTTAATTCGCTGTGCTGTTGTGGTTCTCTGCAGTCACAACAACTGAAAACATGAAGTCATCCACCCATGACCCACTCCCACAGAGTTACAGCCTGCTGTAATCAACTTCGGCAGCAACCGGGTGTAGCTGTGGGAGTGTGTGCGTGTATGTGTGTGTGTGTGTGTGTGTGTGTGTGTGTTTTTGTGTAGAGGCTTTTGAAGTGGAGCTCCTCCTGCGGCTGCTCTCTGAATACATTTGCCGGTTAAAGTGGCTAAAAGGAAACATCCTCATGGGCAATTTAGAGTGAGCGCATGTGTGTGTTTGTACAGTACGTGTGTGTAGCTGGTCGGTGATACAGTGGGACTGCGGTTTTGCACCATTGTTAGTTGTGAGTGGGAGTTTGTGGAGTTAGTGAGGATGACACTAAAATGGAATAAGCTTGAAAGAGTCTGAAGCTCCAGGATAAGCTATGTTTACATGTGCATGAATATTTGTATGAGGGGAACCAAAGATTAAAAACACCAGTGAATGTAATGAAGTTCCATGCAACCTTACTTTACCTTGCTAATAATGGCCTCAAAAATGTGATAAGAATAGGATCAAAACATCTCTTATAAAGTGTCATCACCGAAAACAGAATATGTTAAACCTCACAAAGACAGGATACAGTGAAGGCTATTATATTGGATTGAATGTGATTGTACAGGTGTACCACATATACTGGTAACGTAGCATATTGCAACATACATCTATAACACATGACAGTACATACTGTATATGTTACTTAGGGGTAAAAGAGGAAAACATGTCCCCCCCTAAAATGTCAAAATAAGTAATCATATTTACATATTTCCTGCAATTTTAAGTGCTTTACAGTTTACAGACAGCAGAAATGAAACAGGAAACGGTGTGAACCAAAGTGCATCAGCTCTTAGCCTTTAACACAGCACCCAGCAGCATGAACACACGTGCCATCAGTTAAATGCCAAACTGCCACAAAGCAGAAGAGTTCAAACGTCTGCAGTACAACACATATACTTCCGTGTTTCAACAGAAGATATCAGTGCCATTGTATCTGTAACATATTCCGAGAGATTTTTGCGATATACTATAATGTGATATTGATTATCTGTCTAAAGCACACAGTGTGACAAGAGTGGAACCTCTGAGGGTTTGGGTCTAATCAAGCTCTAGAGTTCACTGATCCCATCATTGCCCTCCACATGCTAAACTCCTCATTATCAATTTCAGAGACCGCCTTTCTCTCTCTCTCTCTCTCTCTCTCTCTCTTACACACTCTCTTGCTTTCTCAGAAGTCTCTAGTGGCTTAGACTCTTCAATCAATAGTCAATTATGTCAAGCGCACGCGCACAAACACACATACATACATACATCTGCCTTCTGTTCCCCTTGTTAGCTTTCTCTCTGCTCATGAACCGTGATCCCTGTGACTCCGTAGGCTCTCATTACCTTAAAAATAAGAAACCTCAACGTTGTTCCTGAGTCACACGAGATCCCGACGTAGCAGCAACAACATTGTTCACAGATTATCATAATAGTTATTTCCTCGTTTTTAACTTTATCAGTGTGCAGCCTGAACATTTGACAATGCTGTTATAGTTGCAGTGAATTGTTTTTATCCTTATTCTGAAGGTAAATGTGTGCGTGTAAATGTGATGGAGATGATGTTTGTGAAATAATTGATCATTCATGTCACGTTTAGGGGGGTCAATACATATATATAATATAGTCAAATGTGTCTCCAGTCACCTCATTATGTTGTGCACCTGTCAGAACAGGTACTTTCTATCTGTCTATCATCTATCTATCTATCTATCTATCTGTCCGTCTATCTGTCTGTGAGAGAGAGTGAGCCAAAACCCAGACTATACTAAAATATACTCAGCAGCTGATGAGGAGCAAGACGATTCAAACAAATAAATTTCCTGAGAAGAAAAGGTTCCATTGTATAGTTAATGCAAATTGTGGCAGAGAGCAATGCAAATGAAGGAAGAAGATGAGGCACGTGATTAACGTCACGTCACAACACCCTCCCTCCGCTCTCTCTCCAGCTCACTGCTATATTTTTAAGTCTATCTACGCAGAAGTGTGGTGCAACAAGTGGACAGACCTCTCTTGAGCTGGAGGAGTCCGCTTCAAGGTCCCGCTCCAGCGAGCCTCCACGCTGCTGAAGTGTGCTCGAGGAAGTCACTGAGTCCCCGTCAGTGTCGAGGATAACATGTCAAACTAATTATCCCTTTCCTTCAGACTCACGCTCGTTATCTGATAGCGGTGCATCCCGACCTTATACTGTTGCTTCTGTGACTCAGAAAGTTGGATCTTATAGCAGGTTTTTGCTATTCAACGGCTCTGAAGATGAATTATTTTGTCTCTCATTATTTAGATTAGCTCTGCCATTATTTGGATTTAAATCTACCATGTTTATTAAAGGCTCTGTGTTTAGAACTTTAAATCGCTGTGCATGACTACAGCTATTTTCCTGGAGTACGATATTTTGTGTGTAGGATTTCAACCAATCCCAGCAAAGCCGATGCTGAAAGACCCCACAGGATCCTCGAATCTTACAGCAAATACTTCCAAAACATTATAAATCTTCAGCATTAATTGAACCGTTCTCTATTTTTATAAACGTGGAGAATATTATTTATCTTTTCATTATACTGTAGTTTTGTCACCTTCTGATACTGATTCACTGGAAGTCCAGAAATCCTCCCGCTCATCCTCGCTGGCTCAGAGATTTTCTTTATTTTCTTAAAACGGAAGAAATGTAGACTCACATTAAAAGGCTCATCAGATACATTTTGAAAGGCGCGGCTTCCTGTTTTTTTCAGTATATCGGAAGGGCGAACTTTCCACATAACCTAGATTAAGAGATTCACGGGCAGACTGATCCTTCCTTTGATCTGAGTGATTGTACAATCTTGTTTCGACTGTAATTTCCCTCGCCTCTTTTTCTTTCTCTCTTTTTCTTTTTTCACTTCTTTTTGTGTGTAATCATCATCATTGTTATTTATATGTTGTATGTTTTCGCTGTTTGATCTGCTTTGTAACTTGTTTATGACTACATATTGATATTTACAACTAGAGCTGCGACGATTAGTCGATTAGTTGCCGATTATTCAATTAACCTACTATTTTGATAATTGATGCATCGTTTTAAGAAAAAAAAAGTTAAAATTCTCTGATTCTAGCTTCTCAAATGTGAATATTTTCTGGTGTGATTAGTCCTCTATGATAGTAAACTGAATATTTTTGGGTTGTGGACTGTTGATCAGGACAAAAGAAGACATTTGAGGATTCAACTAATAGATTAATCAAGAAAATAATCTATGGATTAATCGATAATGAAATAATTAGTTAGTTGCAGCCCTAGTTACAACCGCTTTATCACTGTAAATGTTGTGCATAAAAACAATTAAACAAAGAGTAAATAAAATTAATAACAATAATAATAATCTTACATACCTTTTCACCTGCAAGCCACCCATTCAATTCAAATCATGACATTTCACTAACCTTACAGAATTCTCAAAAAAAGCCCGAGTGTGAAAACACCTGATGAGTCGTCTCGTCATGGCCTCCACACCTCTGCATCCCTTGTCATCTCTCTCCTCTATTCCTTTTCCTTTCCCCTGTTCACACTTCTCTCCTTTTTTCATTTTTGCCTTCGCAGTCTGTTTACCCAACACATCCCAGGGCTTTTCTTTTCTCAGTTTTCAAACTTTTAGCAGATTTTAAAGAAATGGTTTGTACCCAAAGGGTTTAATTTGCATTCCCTTCACCCTGACGCTGGTACATGTTCTGAGCACCTGTACAGATCGCTGGAGGAGAGGAGATTTAATTGCCTTCCACGAGTGAAATAGAGCCAAAAAAAGTAGAGCTTTATTCTAACAAAGTTTTTAATCGACTACAGAGTTTAGTTGGAGTCTTCAAACTAATGATAATGTGCAGTCTCAGCTGGTTTTCTGCTGTGAGAGAGAAAAGGAGGACAAAGTAAGAAAGAAGAACAAGGTAAATTTACCTTGTGAATTTATGTGATGATGTGTTTTTCAGTAACACAACTATTATTTAACCTCTTGTGAAAGTGGCTCATAATTCAAACGTCTTAATTGTCTTAAACTATTTTGTTTGAATACAATTTTGCTCCACTCCTCAGCTTCATGTGAGCTGATCTAATCGGGGCAAGTTTGAGCTTCACGTTTAAGACACCCCCCGCTGCGCCTGTTAAAACTCGACTCCCTCTTTGGTGTCTCTGTGCTCTTCAAACCTTCCTCTCTCTCATTTTCTCCACTAAATGTGCGGCATACTGTGTGTGTATGTGTCCCACTTACGGTAGCTTGCAAAAGCCACCTGGGTAGACAAAAGATGCCAGAAAGACAACTGAATGAGGAGAGACAGATGGACTTATATCCCATATTCAAAAGTGCTGTCCATTTTACACAGCAGACAGATGGACAAATGTGATGTTTCACTGAGGACTGTGAACGACGTTTCTGCATGATTATTTCATCTTTTGTTTCCAAAAAGAAAGTAAAATATGTGATATGTGGCAGCAGTAGGCAGGGAATCAGTCAAATAAACATTCTTGCATACAACATATACTATATACAGGATCATGAACTATCCTTTCTGCACTTATAACTTCAATTTGGGATCACTCGTGGATGCAAGATAGCTCGACCAAGTGCCACAAGGACTGACAGAATTTAAAAGCATCACACCTGTATGAAACCCTCCTCCAGCTATTAGAAGTCTGAAGTGTATAATAGCTTTTGTGAGCGTGTGCTTTGTGCAGATACATGTTTTCTGTGAAGTGACTCTTCCTCGAGGGCGCTGTGACGGGATCATGGTTTCCATTAGGGTCGTGTATTTTTAATCCGAGCATTTGTTAGTTGCTTGAACGGTCGTGATATCAAATGTTCGACTGTGTTTGTGAAACTATTTTAACTTGAACTGCGTTACTGAATTATCTAAACCGCTGATCTTACAAACCGCATCCAATCAGATTACAGCAGATTTAGAGGCTTAAACATAAAGAGAGCATATCTGAGCTTCCAGAGATATTAATCTAAGTTACACTACTGTACGTGGCCACATCTGGAGAAGTTATGCTCCGCTGTGATTGGCTCAGCTATGAGACGAGCACTGTGACCGGCTGAGCGGATAACGGCATGGATCTATGTTACACCTCACCCATCATTCTTCGCAGGTGGCACCTTAACAAACCAGAATAGCAGGTGCACTCGGAGATACACACACTGTTCATGTGCCTGAGACATACATGACTGCTTTGTGCTGGCCGTAGCTCTCACACTATTAAAGTAGGACCCTTAGAGGGAGAAATCCCTCAGCAGCAATAGGGCTGATCCATCATCCCTCTGTGGACAGATACTCAGACTGCTGTCATCACTGCTGACGTTTTGTCACTGGCAGCTTTTCAGCATTCCTGTCTGTCATCCATGTCTCTACACACACATATATACAGCCTCCCTTTCTCCTCTCTCTATCGCTCTCTCTCTCTACATCGCTCTTTCTCTTCCCTCTTACTCATGTTTCTCTCACGTACCCCCGTCTGTCTCCCGCTCATACCCCAGTGACCACAAAAGCCCCAGCAATGCACGCAGGAATAAACTTACCACCAGAGCTGTGCCGTAAATCAATGTGCTGATGTCAGTGTGGGACACACTGGGTTTGTGGACGGCATTTAATAGCCAAGACCCCTGTGGTGATGGATGGGTGATAGGGATAACTATTAAACAGAACAAGAGGGGGGTTGCTGAGAAGGGATTTGGGGGGGGATAAGGAAGGTCGGTGCAAAACTGTCCCTCTAGAGTACATGCAGCAAACCAGTCATTTACAATACAAATAAATAGTAGTGTCATTTCTGAGATTTGGGAAGTAGTTAAACAATTAACGATGTGTGGGTGATGCTATACAGCATGAGTATATGCTGTCTGGAATGACTTTGTGGTGTCCTAGGAAGAAATATTATTATATCTTTATGTAAAAGCCATTAAAAGCCCTCTAGTCGACAAAGTAGGCTTAACCTGCTGTCAAGAGCTAAAAGTCCAACCCTTGCTCTCAGGTTAGCTTCCTGTTGCACTAGCTCTCAGTGCTCAGTGTGGTTTATCATACAGGGCTTCTTTTATCATTTTCAAGAAGTTGTAACATGGCACAGAGGTTTTCTGATTGTGCTTCTGTAGCTGAGACAGGATATGATGCGTTGAAAGTGTTCTGGAGAGGCGACGTCAGAGTCCAGTTTGTGGCGCCGTTTTCCAAATAAGAATAGGAAAAAGTGCATCGTCCAAATGTGCAAAGCTGATACAGACCTGTTCTCAAAAACTCAAGGCTGTTATGGCTTTACTAAATACTGAATTGAAGGCGGTTAATGAATTTGAACCTAATTTTGATTTTGAGGTTTTTAATGTCAAAGTGAAAACAAATCTTTTACATTTCTACTGCAGGTACAATCTTTTTTTTTCATAGTGTCATTTGTTTTGTGTTCAACAGTTTTAGCATCAGTCACCCGTAATTGATCACAAAACTAACATAAGAACCATAATAGCATGTTAGAAAAATGCATAGCTACTATCTATAGAAATAGTTTTAGCAGTCTTTACTCGAAAGCCATCACTAATACCATTATTTACACGACTCTGTACTTTGGTGCTGCAGAAGCTATTTTCCAGTCCCTTGTACCGACTGCATCATCATTAAGCCCAGTAAATAATGCTCCCTTAGCTGTGACACTGTGTCTCAATTACCACAATCTCTATATTTTACAGTTTGTCTAGCTACGATACAGCTTTGCTAAGCCATGCACTTTCTTAGACACTAAAGGAAATCATTTCATACAGTAATAGGAGAGGAAAGCTGCTGAAGCCGGGATTAGTAGCAGTCTACTCTACAACCTTTGATCAAAATCCATGATAATATGAGTATACTGTAATGCATTCTGTTTCAAAAGAGTAGAAATAAACAGTCAGCTAAAATAAACAGAGTATCCCCAAAACAGCCCAGTTGTTGAAGAGAAGGAGGCAGCGGCGTGTTGGACAGAGCCGAGGAAATGACTGAAGGGTGAGAGCAGAGGAATGAGAGGAGAGGTTACAAACAGAGGTTGATCGGGTCAGATGTAACTAGGAGGGATGAGTCCAGGAAAGGGGAGGTTGCGTGGGGATGGAAAGAAGCCAAGCACAACCAGAGAGGGCATGATCAAGACGAGGGAAAGACATGGACAGGGGGGAGAGTACATGACCAGAAGGGATATGACTAAGAGAAGTCATCATAAACAAGATGAGATATGCCCTAATTATAATGAAATAAAATTGCAGATGAACATACAGATATAGGCGATTGAATTTTAAATCCTGGTTTAATATGCTTCAAAGAGCACAAAGCTTTATACTTTTATAGTTTTGAGTGTCTAGAAGAATTTAAAGCCAGCTTTTATTAAAATCTTTATCTTAGAAAGTAATTAAATCAACTGACTCAATGAAAAAATTCTTCTTAAAAATGCTGATATAAAGTCAGAGGCCTCATTTTAAAGGTGAAGTGTGTAGGATTGAGCAGTGATGTTGCAGATTGCAACCAACTGAATATCCCTCCCCAAAGGATGATTACTACTGACTTTGCTGATTCCCTGACTTTTCCTGTCCTTTTTGTGAAATGTCTCAACAATCATTGGATGGATAACAGGAGAATTAATCCTTTTGGATTTGATGATCCACTGACTTCTCCCCCTTCGCCATCCTTTCCCCACGTTCAAGTTGTCCAATATTTTGGTTTATGATCAAATACTCGAAAATACAGTACAGCCTCACAGAGCTGTAGATTTCTAGTCTTGTTTTTAAATCGCAGATCATATTTCCGTCTTTGTCACATTTATCTGTCTGCCTTGTACGAATGTTTAATTTCCGGCTTTTCCCCTATAACTCTCACACTCTTCTCTTTTACCGTCCTCTCTCTCCCATCCAGGAGGATTTTCGGAATAAAGTTCAAGATTACATCAAGCACTACGCCAGATGATAGAAGCACCGGCTACCTACATCAGCCTGCACCAACCAACCAACCAAACTGCTCTACCTTGCCTCTGCTTATCTTGGCCAACTCCCCCCGATGTGCGTGAATCAGCAGCTGACTCTTTGACTCATAACTGCTCTCCTCCTCTTGATACCACTGCCCCACCAATGCCCCCCCCCCCCCCGCCCCTCCCCTCCTCTGTTCACCCAGTCGCAATAAACTCCACATTGCAGGAACAAAATAAAAAAAAAAAAAGAAAAAAATGATGTGTTTGAAGAAGGACTTAACTCAACAAAAGAAAATATGCTTTAATTATCCTATTTGAGTGTTACGATGACCACAATTCATTGTGGTAAGATCACTGAATGATGCCGCCTCGCTGAGGTGTCCCTGAGCCTGTCGGAAATGAACGAAGGTAAGGGATGTGATGATTCAGTGGCGTTAAAAAAAAAAGAAAAAAAGATCTAATCTAAAAAAAAAAAAAAAGACTAAAGAAGTTACATTTAGCTGTTTTAAAATTTGACAAATTAAGAGAAAGAAAATGTTACTATCAGTTCTCTTTTCCAGTGCCTGCCATGTATGTGTTGCTAAAGAGAAAATGCATGTGAGTTCACAGACATACAGACGCGGTGTCCCATCCTGTGGTATAAGACATAACGCATATACACATTGTCGTACACTTGTCTATTACTCACACACACACACACATATATACACATTCACGTTGGAAATCCTACAGCCCCAAGCCCCACTAGACAGCATGTGAATGACCAGTACCATATCGTCCCATTCTGTTGTCATTGTCCCTGCATGTTCACATACACAAACACACACACAAACACACATGCACACACTCATGCTCTCATACAGACCCTCTGTGTGTTTTCAGCTCCATTTGGATAAAGTTGAGATAAAACTTTACCACAGCCAAATCTATTGAACTCTATTTTCAGCTTCACCTCCTCTCTATCTCTTCTCTACACACACACACACACACACACACACACACAGTCACATATACCTGTTTCCATGGAGGATGGAGAGGTTTATTCACACTTACCGTACAATGCAATCAGAAAGTATTAAGATAGCGACAGTCATTTTTTTGTTGTGTTGGCTCTGAGACAAGGTTTCAGCTTCATTTGAGGTTGTTTACATCCACATCTGATTGAACATTGTTGTTCTTTTTAAATTAAGTGCCCCAATTTTAGGGGACAAAAAGTAACAGAACAGGTGAACATCAACAGTTTGATTGAGGTCAGATTACCGAACAATCCAGTTTGGCTACAACAAAGCCTTTATGTATCATTAGTATCATTGTCCCGCAGTATTCTCCTAAAATTGGGGGAGTAGTTACAAGAGGACCTACACTGTTATACAGATGTGAACACCCAGAAAGCTGAAGGTCAGCGCATAGATGATTTACATCCAATGTGTTGGAGCACAGAGCCAAAACAATAGAAGATATTTATCTGTCCTAATATTTGACGACTGCACTGTAGAGTACCCTCTCGTTCTGGTTGCTGTGGGAGATTTCACAAGCTATGCTATAGAGCTTATCTTTCTAGAGAGACGGTACTCCTGAAGTCTCTCTCTCTCTCTTTGTGTGTATATGTATTTTTTTTTTTTTTTTATTGTATGGTTGTGTGTGGAAAACTCAGTGGCAGAGGTTCTGATTTACTCTTGAGAGATGCTGCATATGTCTTTGTGTGCTTTTGTCAATTCGGAACAACTGGAGGTGCCTACAAGTTAGATATCAGGCTAAACAGCTTGTGAGCAGACTAGCGGGCTAACATGCTAGCGGTACTAGCGAGCGTGCTTACTAGGTAGTGAGTTTTCTAGTTAGCTAGCAGGATAACAAGCGAATGGTTTTCTGCCAGTCAGTGCAAGAGACACTTTCTTTTCATCACGTGTGTGTAGATTATACAAAATGGCAGGCTAGCCAACAACAGACCTTCACAGTTGTAGTGTAGCTAGGTCGCCACCAAAAAGTGTCTGTGAATATAAAGACGTAGCTCACTTGGTAGCCAGTTGGCATTCTTGCAAGTGAATTAGCTTGTTCGCTACAGTGCTAATTAACTCCCTCGCTAGCTAGTTAGCTTGCTAGTTAAAGGTATACTGTGCAGGATTTTAATAAAAAAACAATGTATAGACTCATACAAAAGTAATCCCTCTTAATTATCACTTATGAGCGACTAGAAGTGTATTTCTGTGTGTGGTGTATTTATCTGCAGAGACCTTCCCCTCTGCCTGTAATAATTTTTCCTGCTTCTCTGTCTCCCTCCTCTGCTGCGTGCAGAGTGCTGCTGTTTGACCGACACACACACACAGCAGAAAGTGGGTGTGTTTATTCGCGCTTTACAATGTAACCACCGTGAAACAATCAGAAAATAACATTTTATTACTCTGATTCACAGCTTCCTTCTCGCCAGCACCCGCTCACTCTTCTCATTCACTCTCTAGCTCGCCCGACCACAGCTCTCTCTCTCTCTCTGTCTCGCTCTCTCTTGCTCGTTAGGGGGAGGAGGGGCCAACTTTGAATGCTGTTTGTTTACAAACACCAACTGACAATTCCTGCACAGTATACCTTTAATTTGCGTAGGCGGCGCGATTCCATTGCTAAATTGAGTAGTGCTCTAGACTGCACGACTCCGGGGATTTAGAGCAAAACGGATAACTGTCTTTTTGAACCTCTGCCATTGTGGAATTTGGCCAATATAGAAGCATGTTTGTGTGTGTGTGTGTCAGTCAGTCAGTCAGAGATGGGGAGAAAGACCGCATCACTCGATGAGCCAGTGAGGGTCCAGTGTGCGTATGTGTATGTGTGTGTGTGTGTGTTTTTGCTTGGCTCTAGCTAGCGTTGTGCCTCCAGTTTGAATCATTATCTCTGAGCATCAAGTCTGTTCTCACTCCATTCAGCTTTGTGTTCACATGTCTGCATGAGGCAAAGTCTATGTGATCTGCCAGCAGTGCATTTTACTAAGGATGTCAGAAATGTAATTGTTGAAGATTAAAAATTTTATGTTTGAGGTTTTTGCGTATGCGTGCGCGTGTGAGTGTTAAGACTGAAATTCTTGTGCTTGTGGAGTGTGTGTGTGTGTGTGTGTGTGTGTGCGAGTGTGTAGGCAGTTACAGTATGATGTGTTGAAACAATGTGATTTGTTAGCATGCTCTGGCTCCCTCTCGCCCCTCTTTCCTTTTTTTTTTTTTTTTTTTTTTTTTTCCTTGTTATTCCGGCCCAGGGTTCAACAGCTCAAATTATAATTGTTTTCCAAGTGAAAACAAACAACAACAGATGACACTGGCCTCTGCTAAAATAAAGGACCTGAGAATATGACCAAGCAAATGTGACTGTGGGGTTTTTTCCCAGCATTTTACCCAGCGTGGTTTCGGTCCAGTCAAACCTTGAAGGCTAAACTAACTGCCTGTTAAAATGAAGCCATCATGAGTAATCACCATGACAGTTGATTTTTTTTAGGGTAGCGTTTGCCTCCAGGATACGGTAGCCCAATACTTGCAGTAATCTTAGCCTTACTAATTCTCCGATGTTTGCTTGTATGCCCTTCATTTTGGCAGTGAGCAGTGTTTTTTTTTTCTTTTGTTTTGTTTGTTTTGTTTGTTTTTTTTTTGTTTTTTTTTTCCCAGGATGTTATTGGGAAATGTCTGCTTGAGCTAGCTCCATCTTGGGGCCAGGACAGAAGATTGACAACCTGTTCTTCTTCAAATCCTCAACCGTTTCTTTCTCAGATTGTATATCCATTTTTTAAGATATATTAAAGAGAATATAAATGAAACTAATATGTCTTGTCGTTTGTTTCATCATGTGCTCATTTCACTAAACGTTACAGTTGACTGTCGGCATTGAAAGGTGGAAAAATAAAATTATTTTATGGTACAACTAACGATTTTCATTATAAATTAATCATCTGAATATTTTCTTAAGTAATCACTTAGTTTATAAAACGTCAGAAATGTGAACAGTCAAATTGTCCTGTAGAATTATGCAGATGAAGATGATCTGCTGTGGACAGTATGGATTGTTTTATTGAACACAGGCTGACTGAGACCACCTGGCACACACACTGATCAGTATTCTCTCTTTGATCCTTCAGGGAATATGACGGCACACCAGAGATTTGTAAGAGGATGTAAAGTCTCATTTCAATATTGTTTCAATGGTTCTTTTACATTTTATTTTATGAGTATTTCTATGTTATGTTCTGTATTTAGGCATTGTTGGTTTGGATAGGAGCACTGTAATTTGCATGATTTTATATGGATGAATATATTGAGGAGTAGCAAATATTCGCAATTGAGGAGTTGTAACGAGGTAATGTTTGCCATTAATGCTTACAAAATGATAAATAATTCTGTTAAATCAACTAATCACTTCAGTACTAAATTAAATCACTGAATTAAATTATTTGATGCATGCCTTTAATACAGATTGTAGGGAAACTGTATGGACAAAATATTTTGAATTATCAGTGGACACATATTATAGACAGCTAAGATACTTATGTAAATAATACATTTAAATTAACGTACATTTTTATCAGAAAATGTAGCCTGTAGTTTTAAACAGCACATTTATAGAGCCCAAAAAATAATTCTCAACATCAGAAATAAAAGTCAATAAATAAATTCTTACCCAAGGTCTACTTACCAGATGTCCTCTGGAGTTTTCAGCCACATCTTGTGGCCTTCATCAGCAGATGGAGTTGCTTTATTAAGCAACATCCCAGACTTGATGACATCTGAACCATCTCCACGACATCTGACATGACAACTCCATCCGGTGATAAAAACCATAAGATGCACCTTAAAGCTTGTTGTTACTGTTACTACACTGCATGTTGGAACTTTGTTAAAATGCACAGTATCAGTCAAACACATCTTCCATTCACTTCAATGAGAAAGTGTGTCCAAACTTTTAACTGGTACTGTACTTCTATTTTTAATTCACTTGTTGTCTGTGTGCAGTTAATGGCTGTACATTAACAGCCTCTTTCTCTGCTCTCACCTGCCTAGAATTGAGGTGTACTTTCCAAGGAGTGGGAAAGGTGTTCATACACTTGCACATGCATCCACACAATGTTTAACTTCATCTGACAGCAGGCAGCCACTTACACATTTGACTTGGCTGAGGCAGACACACACACACACACACACACAATTCAGACATCTGTCAATCACCCACAGCCTATCATTATGCCTGGTTTTGGAGGAAAGACAGTCATACTGTACACTTGCCCTGTGGCTACACTACCTTATGAATGTCCTGTGTGTGTGTGTGTGTGCTGTGACAGCTGACAGCCACAGCCAGGTAATGAGATGGTTGAATGGTATAATTCATATTTCTGCAGTTCCCTCGATATCCAGGTCACAACACACTTACAGTACACGCTGAGCCAAAACACATTATGATTCTGTCACACTTAAGTCTTCTTTAACCAGCTTCAATTAGTTTAAAGCGCACACTTTCATTTCCGTTTGCTCTCAAAGCCGTGGAGAGGAGGTGCAGAAATCGTGTCTCTAAATGGTTCCTGTTGACAGCGCACCTGCCAAACCCATTAAGATTAATGGGTTTAAATGATGGGTCATTTGTCACACAAATAGGTTGCAGGCAACACTGCTGTAACCTGGGAGCTGATTCTGATTGGTGAAAGAGGATCATGTCAAAGCCTAAAACTGTACCGTGTCTTTTTAAATTCAGTAAATAACCATATTTTAATGTAAGTGGGACAGATAACTGCGTTTAGTTAAATAGTACAGATTCTTTACGGCGTGTTTGTGTGTATATAAAATAGCTTGTTTTCCAAACAATAAAAGAGAATTTTCTTTGTTTGTAGAATGAGGACTTGTAATCACCACCCATCACTCATCTATCTGGATGACTTGCCTGCTCCTTTTTATATCTTATGAGAGAGACATTTCCTCACACAATCTAATGAGGCAACCAGAGGGAATCAATTAATGATTGTAATTAATATTAACGACGTCTTTGCTAGGCTTCATGAAGGCTGGAATTACACACGGTTTCTCATTTCAGTATAGGCCATTGAATGGGTGATGTAAACATCAAAATCCACACACATCTATTTGCAATGTCTGTCCATATAAATACTTAGTATGGAAACACCACTTTTAAATTTGGCATCAATAATCAGTTCATAACAGTAGGTGTCTTTTTTTTTCCGATGGTTTACACATGACAGTAGGTTATGACTTAAGTCACTTTCAGGGACACACACCAGACGTAAGACCAGTTAATTGGAGATGGTTTGTGCAACAGGGGACAAAAACCCCCAATTGGTGAAATGTAGATTTTTGGGTCAGTAGTTATGGTCAGTGTTAGGGTAAGTCTCCAGGAAATGTGTGTGTGTGTTGGAGGGGTGATCCAGTTCACTCCTCTCTTACTTTCTGCTAACAGGCAGATCAGGTTATTATCTCATTATCATGGCAGCTATAAAATAAAATACTGCACTTTCAACTTCTTTCTTTCTTTCCCCTTTTTCTTTTTTATTCATTCTTCCTTTCCCTCCTCCTCTCCTACAATTGCATGTTCATAAAAAAAAAGATCTATAGTGCCCTTCAATAAATAACATCCTTTAGCAGAACAACTGCTGTGTCTTAAGTATCTACAAATGGTTGGCAGGTTGAAATGATCGGCTATTGTGAACTGATTCTTTTTGTGTACAGAGTGGAGTTGGGAGGGAAAATCACAGATTATAATGTCAGTCAGTCCTGAAGTCAGACAGTGAGATATGGATCACATGTCAAAGGTTCATCTTTATTCTTTATTCACTGTACAGTATACTGTACTGCTTGAAAGTTTGTGAACCCTTTAGAGTTTTCTGTATTTCTGCATAAATACGACCTAAAATGTGATCCTAAAACTAGACAAAGTGAATCCAATTAAACAAATGAGACAAGAAAAAAAATCATTTTTCATTTATTTATTGAGGAAAATTATCCAATCTTACACATTTGTGGGAGGCAAAAGTATGTGAACCCTTGGTTTCAGTAACTGGTGTGACCCCCTTTTACAGCAATAACTTCAACCAAACGGTTCCAGTAACTGTTTATCAGCTCTGCACATCAGCTTGGAGGAATTTTAGCCCATTCGTCCTTACAGAACAGTCTCAACTCAGGGATGTTGTGGGATTCTTTGCATGAACTACATGCTTCAGGTCCTTCCACAGCATTTCTTTAGGATTAAGGTCAGGACTTTGACTCAGCCATTCCAAAACATTATCTTTCTTCTGCTTTAACCATTCTTTGGTAGAACGACTTGTCGTTTAGTGTCGTTGTCTTTCTGCATGACCCACTTTCTGTTGAGCTTCAGTTCACAGACAGATACCTTGACATTTTCCTGTAGAATTTGCTGGTACAACTTAGAAGTCATAGCTCTATCAATGATTGCAAGCTGTCCTGGTTCAGAGGCAGCAAAGCAGCCTAAACCATGATACTACCACCACCATGTTTCACAGATAGGATAAGGTTGTTTTGCTGGAATGCAATGTTTGCTCATTGCCAAACAGAACACTTCTCATTCAAGATAAAAAGTTTGATTTTGGTCTCATCCATCCACAGAACATTTTTCCAATCACCTTCTGGCTTATCCATGTGGTCTTGAGCGAATTTTGAACGATTTTTGTTGTTCGACCACTCCTGGGGAGGGTAACAATGGTGTTGAATGTCTTCAATTTGTATATGACCTGTCTGACAGTCGACCGCTGGAGTCCAAACTCTTCAGAAATGGTCTTGTAACCCTTTCCAGCTTGGTGAGCATCAACCAATCTTCTTCTAAGGTTGTTTGAGCCATGACACACTTCCACAAACCTGTGTTGTGAAGCTTAGAGTTTGACAGTGAAGACCCAGATTTCTCTTCTTGAAATAAGGCAGGGCCTCCAAGACTCACACTTGATTGTCATCCCATTGATTGAAACATCCGACTCTAATTTCCCCTTCAAATGAATTTATAATCTTAGGGGTACACACACTTTTGCCATGCACAAATATGTAACATTGGATCATTTTCCTCAATAAATAAATGAACAAGTGTAAAGTTTTTGTCTCATTTGTTTAACTGATGTCTCTTTATCTAGTTTTAAGACTTGAGTGGAAATCTGATCATGTTTTAGGTCATAACTAACTTCAAACTTCATCTCATCCACCACACTTGCTGTTTCCAACTTGCACCTCATTTCTGCATGTTTTTACTTAATCATCGGCTCTGACCAATTTCACTTTGGAGCTACAACTCCGTAAGCACCCGAGGCAGAAAATATATGGGGAAAAATAGGGTCCAGGCCAAAAATTGCAGGGGTTATACCTCAGCTTCCATCACTGGATTGATATGTGGAAGAGGTTGACGGTAGTTTCAGAATTTGCTTGAGATTGAGTTTAATTTCAGGGAAAAGTAGGGCTGGGTATTGCCTGGAAATGTATGGCACCAGTCTGAATACCAGTAACATAGTGCCATCAAGTGATATTGATACTAACTCAACCACCTGCTCATTCTTCTTCGGAGCCACAGTTTTTTTTTTTTTTGGAGGGACACAAAAGTAAAAAAATAAAGTAAAAACAACAAAAAAGCACTAAGTTCTAAGTCCATGACATTTACACTTCTTTCTGCTGACAATCCCACGATGCAACGTCTCTCATTAAATAGATACAAAAATGACCATCATGAGACACTGCAGCTGTCAGTGATGAAAGGACGATCACTCAGAGAAAACTACTGAGTGTATATTATACAGGGAGTAGCGAGTGAACGAAAGAGTGATTTCAGACACCGCACAATATGTAGTTTAATTGACCGTCAACTGCAAGTAACAAGTGAGTAACTTTTCCAGCACTGATTAGTGGCTGCTGATCTTCCTCTCAGCCTTGGTTCAGCTCCACCAGGAGGGTAGAGCAATCTGTATGTAGTCCGAGAGGCAAAACCCAGGACATAGAAAGTCCAGAGAACCCTGTGGGCAAATCAACATTTCAATCAGCTCCTTTCTCTTATCATCTGAATTATAACATATGGACAATATTACAGAGAATTTAATATGCTAGTAAATCAAACTAAACCGATAAAAAGGACATTTTTGAAAAAGTAAGATGGACATGTCCCACTGTCCACAACTACACACTTGTATCTTATCTCTGTGTCATACTAACTGTTAGTAGTGATGGTTAAATTTGACTGTGAAGCAGCTCCAAGCATGTGACCTTCACAAAGGGTTGAATTAATGATAAAAGTTTATCTGCATCTGAATTTGTGTATTTTCAGTTTTTCACAACCCTTTGGCAGAGCAGTTGGAAAATTTGTAAGGAGGAAATGGACCCACAAAGCACATCAGAAAGCTTATCTGAATTGAGGGTTTAAGGATAGAGGAGGATGTATCGCTGTACAGATTATAAAGCCACCTAAGGGAAATTTATGATTTGTGATATCAGGCTGTACAAATAAAAATGGACTTGACTTGACTAGAGGTGACTTATAATTTAGATTAGCTGTGATATTGGTTGGTATGACTGCATCAATCTAAGCAGACTACTTATTCCCAACCAGTGATGTCTAAAACTTGTAGTTTGACACATAGAAAGCTCTGCAGCAGCAGTTTTCAGCCTTGATAACGTGTTGGATTATCGTTTAAATGCAAGTGAAATATTATTCTGCTGTTCAGCTCTGATTTCTTTTATCCAGGCAAATTCACCAAACACATTACCCTCACAGTAAATGTCTATGTTAAAACAGATCTAGTAAGAAAGATAACACGGGAATGCTTTAACTTTTCTCCATGATGGAGTTTGAATAGAGGCTGACAGATAAATGCTTGTTAGCTTTGACTAACCAATTAAACCCAAGGCAGAAAACTTACGTAAACGTCCTTTTCTGATCTTGCGTGACCTTGATGATGCTGTGATTAATTCTGACCATATAGCTGCCTCATTTCATGTCTCTCTTCTTTGCCATAAGCCTGTATAAACAGTATTAGTTTGTCCAATTAACAGCACAGTGTGCCCTACAGATACCAACACATGCAAAATTTTCCATGAAGAGGATGTACGGTTTGTTCTTTTTCACATGCAGAGAAGCTTCATGAAGGAAGATTCACAGTTTGCATCTGTGTGTTTACTATTTGTCTGTGTGTGTGAAATAAACGAGCAGATGTATACAGGCTCGCACGTGTCCATGTATGTTCCACTGTGTGTGTGTGTGTGTGTGTGTGTCTGACAGTAAGTGCCTCTCCATTTCCTTTGTTCTGCTTCAAAAGCTGCCCACACACTCGCTCCAGCCGTGGGAGGCTTTTCATTGTGCAGTGAGATTAGCTTGGCAGGCTGCAAACAGTAATACATTTAGTCATGCCAACTTACGCAGAAGCAGAAACAATGACTACATCACTTTAATTAAATAAAGCTCTGTCTCCAGTGTTACTGTTGAATTGGAACAACATTAATGGCAGATGAACATGACGCTTTTGACATTGTCATTTAACCGGGTTTATAAAGTCCGAGCCACTGAGGTCTCGGTGTGAGGCCTTGAAGATTGACATGCATGAATCTGCACTGCAAAGCACAAAACTAATCCAGTTCAAGTTCAATTGTATGGCCCATTTTCATACAGATGTAATATTTTACATGGTGATAGAAGATTAAGTCATCAAAAAGGTGAATGTTTGAACAGATAAAAAAAAAGGAACAACACCCACAAGCTGCACATCAGATTATTTTTTCTTCAGCATGCAAACATATAGCACTGTACAGCATTATGCATATCTAGCACAGTATAATGCACACCCACAACACCGTAAAAAAGAGCATTATGGATGCCAAAGAGCATTGCACACATCCGGCAGCATTATGCATACTGACTTAACTTATCACTTGTTGCTGAAAAAATGCTGTCAGCTGTGAAGTTGAGATATTTAAAGTCCCCCTCCCCTCATAAATATGTTTTTCCTCTTGTTCCTACAGTTGGATGTTTTAGCTTCACTGTGCAGAATGATGTACAGTATGTGCAGAGTTTTACGCTAGTAGGCTGTTTTTATATTTATCTGCTGAGAGAGGAAAGTTTCTCTGTGTTCATTGAAAATCTGATTTTAAAGGGGCAGGCCTATGAGCAGGATTTGTGACATCACAACTAGTTTTGAAGCCAATCGTGGTCCAATATTCAACATACACAAGTGGGATGTGGAAACCTGAAGCCTCCAGTGTACAAACACTGAGAATAGACTTTACAGTGAAGTAGGAGACATCTTGTATCCAGCTGTTAAACTTATGAAATGAAATATATTTGCATATTCATAGTTTCTGGAATTTTTAATGAGGGAGACCGAGATGTCATTTTAAAGATTTTAACATGGTATTTACACTTTTTTCTGGAAAAACCATATCAGACATATTATTGTTCCCAGCAGATAATTTTTTATATGTCTTAATACATGTCTGGTGGGGATCTTTAAACAAATTCAAGCAAATGAGATGGAGTCGCCGTACATGAAAAGTTGGAGTCACATTCTTCACTCGCAACATCATTTTGAAAAGTTTCGCTCACCAGATGCCAAAGTCACTGTGACACTCGGTATGATTTTAAGCACCTTAAGTCATTTGCAACCTTGAAAGCATACCTGTGCATGCAAAGTGGCGTCTGCTGTACTAGGACCTCACTCCTGAGGGTTACTATCTTATCGCTGTTTTTACTCTTTGGAGCCATTTCTAAACAAGCTACTGTAACCAAACTCTTCATGGACGAAAGAACATGTCACCCAGGGCAGTGGTGTGACTCAATGGCATGTTTTTACTAGTTTTTGGTCTACGGCACAGAGGAATACGATATATCTGGCTTTGGATACACACACAATACTTGTAAGTAGGATGAGTTCATTGTTGGTGTGACTTTGCTCATGAGATTTGTTGACAATAAGGAAAGAGAAATATAGAAAATCACCAGCTGAAACCCTTAAATCAAGTAGATATCTTACAAAGTTAGTATGAAATTCCCTCTTTGTGTTTCCCTTTTGAGCCTTAGTGGAAGTATAGTAACAAAAAGACTGGAACTAAAAAGACTAACTTTGAAAGATATCAACTTGATTGGACTCATTTGGACAGCTGAACCTTCATATTAGCTTAAAATAATCTTCTATTTTGCAATGAAGATTGCAAAATAAAATGAGGATTGAGGATTTTAGCATCACCTACATTGTGATTGCATTATGAGGGGACCTCCCGATGGCCAGTATTAGCAGGAGGAATGATCAGAGCAAGAAAAACCTATTTCAGTGTTCATTTGGATACCTGACTATTGTTTTAAGACAGACTTGAGAAACTGTGAACTTATCTTTTAAAGCCACTAAATGTAGGATGTTCTTCTCACATACAGTAGAGTACAGAGGGTACAGAACAGGGGGTTTTCACAGCAACCATTTCAAATCAGTGAACCTGAATGTAAGAAAGACAAATGCTTGAATCCATAGCAGTCATGTGTCTACAGTAAGAATCATTATAATGTTGCTCCAACTGAGTTCACATTTCTTTTCTCACAGATAACACATACAGTATAAACTCTGCAGCACATCAGCAGTCCAGCAGTGTAGAGCTCAGTGAATTGATGTCACACAATCAGGTTTAATACAAGAAAAGAGTGGATCTATTGTAAAAACTGTGTCTTTTTGACTTCTTTTGCATCTGGGTCACTAAACTTATCCCTACTAACATACTAAAATCTCCCAAAATGAAAAAAGATTCTCCTCTCTGCACTGTTCTATAAAATCTTTGAGTGATAGAGTTGTATCTACAAAGACACCTGTGTATATTTTACTGTCAGCTGCATCCTACAGCAAAGACCTCATAAAACATTTCCAAGGTTTCAAACATAGTTTGCTTGCTAATTAGTTTCAAAAGGCAACGTAGTCCCATTGGTTCCTACTAACATCCTCCTTCTGTTTTCATGAGTCATCCGTGTTAAGGATACTAGTGCACAAAGTAGAGATAATGTTTTTTAGAGAAATTAAATGTTCTGGCTACATAATTGGAAAGCAGACCGTTAATAACTATTCTTGTTCACTAAATGAGGAGTCAATGTGTGTCGGTGTGAGGAACAGCGTCAAACCTCCAGGAGAAATTAGTAGCACGTCACTTATGAATATGATGTGCAACTTTTTTTCTAATTTCTTGTCACTCATTGGCAGACACATATCCTGACATCAATATATCTGCTAGTGGCTAATATTGGGCAATATATTAAGATAGATATAATATTGAAGGAAAATTCAACTGAAATACAATACCATCAAAAGTTTAGACACACATTTTGCAGATAAAAATATATTTTACATAATATAATTTTTTGTAGTACCTCTCCTCCCCTCTCTTTTCCTCGCTCCCTTCCTCCCTCCCTCTCTCTGTATCTCTCTCTCTCTCTCCACAGGCTCTGTTAGACTCCTAAGTGCAGAGCGTGAGACCGGTCTGATGAAACTGCTTAATGTGACCGAGAAGATAAATTGACGCTGGCTCATAGATGCAACATAGAACGACACTCATGCACAATAGAATATGCACCTGCTAATTTATTTCTTCACGTGATTTTTCACAACATCAAGCATGCTGGGATGGAAATGACAGGAGTATCGACTGTTTCGAAGCACTTATCGTCTAAGAGATTTGAAACCATAGTGTTACAAGCACAAGCATGACACTCTATTTTTATTTTTATTGAACCGCCAGAAAACCAGTTAATCTACTTTTTTGGGCAGTTCTTGTTAGGATCTCATCCCCCAGGCTGCTTGTTGGCAGATTGAAATGTTGCTTGCAGTTCCACTGGGAAATTATGAACAAGACAGAAATACACCAAAGCCACTTGGGAACAGGAAGAATTGAATACTGACAGACATACAGAGCACTTAAAATAACATGAACGATACCAGCAGACATCTGTGAATGACATTATGCTGTATGTTCTTAACCTGTGGGGACATGAGGAGGAGGCGAGTGGGAGCAGACTCTGATGTCACTGCTTCTACTTCCACCACTTCCGCCATCCCCCCCCCCCCCCCCCCTCTCCCACAATCTCCTCATTTACATCCTCACAGCTGGTGACGAGATGAACTGTGACCGGGCAGGAAATTCATGTTGAAACTTTCAAATTAAATGGTGTTTTCCATTAAGCTGCAAGGCTGCAATACAAAGTACATTACAGAAAATTTGCACAAGTAACACAATATAGTGAAAACACAGCTACAAGAACATTATACTCATATATGTGCCTTGTATGAAATGTTCCTTAGACAAGCAGACAGTGAGGGACAGACAGCTGTCTAGCCAACCTGGCTTTATGATTGTTGCCATAGAGACAGCGCTAAAGTAAACAATCTTATAGCGATGTTGTGACTATAGGGACAATAAATCTTTTTGCATAACACATTCATATCTCCCGTAGTTTCTGAGTTGATGAGCTCAAGATTTCTATAACAAGTTACACACATAAAACATTCTACAGCTCAGTAAAACCACTTTTTGTTTAAATTAAATGGTTTATCAGTAATTATTGAAAATTAATAATTTTGTAATATGATGGAAAGCTCCAGAACACCTACTAAATGGACCCTGAGGTGAGATTGTTTTGTCAACAGGTGTTTCCAAGGTCAAACATAAAACTGAACCTTTGCTATGAAAACTATTTCATGACAACTAGGAAAACTCCATCTGCTGATGAAGATCATGTGATATGGTTCAAACCATCAGAACAGCTACTAAATGGACCTTGAGTTAAGATTGTGTTTCCATGTCTCATATTATTTCTGATAAACCAACTTTTCCATCTGAGGAAGAGGACTCAGAAACTGTTTACATATCACACAATATTACTCAGAGATATGAAGCAGGATTATTGTGTGATAATGTCACAGAGTGCAGAAAATGTTTGAACTAGAAAAGTGGAGAGAGAGTAAATATTGATTATATCTCTTTTTTTTTTTTTTTTTACCACTCATCTACATGCCTTTCATGTCATGAAGGTTAAATATCTCTCCAATGTGTAAACTTGGTCATGACCACAAAGCAAGTTCAACTTAATCTGTCTCTCTCTGGCTTCACTGAATCTAACATTTACATTAACAGGTATCCTGAAGCTCTTGGTGTTTTTCACATGATATAGACAGAACCAACTCAGAGAACTCAGTGTGATATTAGATAAAACGGTGACCCTTTAGGAGATGTGAAATAAATTAGCCTGATGTAAGTCTGTCTCTGCTGCCAAAGCAGAGAAGAGAGGGAAGTGGAGAAGAAAAGAAGTTCATGCTTGATGAAACTTGATTAAAGAACACTTTCTTTCCCAGAGCTGGTGTTCAACTGAACCAAGTCCCTCGCACCACCATAACACTGAGTTTTATTTAAACTGGAGTGTAATATAGAACTCAATGGACTGGGCATTACTGTTTGTTTTAAGTTCCTTACTTTTTATCAACGCTTTGTGTTGGGAGCTGCTCTGTAATTTCATTGTCTTGAACTATGACAATAAAAGCTGATTCTGATTCTGAAGTCTATGTGAAAGAAATGTAGCATTTATAAACTACTGGGAGCTTTTTTTTCTAACAAAAGACAATAGCATGTATACTTTTTCATCACAATAATGCCTCATGTTATTCTGCAGAGATGGAATCACTGGAAAATCAACTGCAGATGTCTGATGTCTCTATTACTCTTTATTACTTGTCATTTTATTGTTAACTCAGTACTTTTGTCCATATTAGGGTCCTGTAGGAATGACTCCTTCTTTCCAGTGATCTGATTGGTCAACAGTCAGGCTGTTGATAGGTTCTGATCATCTGCTCCAGAGCAAGTTAGCCCTGCAGCATATGGTGACCTACCCCATTTAAATGTGAACCAGCTTTGTAATACTGGAAAACCACAGTTAAGTCCAAAGATAGTTGGATAACAGACTTCTCTGCTTTCATGACAGTGAGACATACTGTACTGTACAGATGCAACAGAGCGACTTTGAGAACTATAAACACAGAAGGCGGCAGGTCAGAGATCTGTGAGTTATAAAGACAAAACACGATCAATCTAGATGAAAATGATGCCAAATACAACCCTGGGGTGTGTTTCCAGTGTGATTTTGTTATTCGGCTGAGCCAGATCATCTGTCTGCAGTTAAACTGCTCTGCATGCACGCATGTATGCGTGTGTCCTGGTTCCTCTCAAGTAGCATCTTATCTTCCAAGCCACAGCAAACATTTTCAACAGGTCAGTCTCACGCTCTGAGGCAGAGGCTTTATTCTCCAAAAGGACACACAGACACAAATTATTTGGATTATAAATTTTCCTTATTTGCAGAACAAACAGAAACAGAATCAGTGACATTTCCATCCATGTCCTACTGGAGAAAACATTGTTTTAACTTGTGGTATTACCTGATAATGTAATTATGTCAGGTACTATAGCTGTGAATAGTGTAAATATGTGTTCAGTAAGTATATTTGGTGTAATATTCATTATAATAATGGTGCATACTTATGAATATGTCTCTGTTGCTTCCTCCTTCATGCACCACTCTGCAGCAGAATGACTCTGCAGCATGCTGGTTAATCATTATTGTAATTGTGCAGTCAGTGGAAAATGGTTTCAAGATTTTGTTGTTTGTGTATGTGATTGCTGGCTAATTAATGCTTAGTGTCACCTTTAAATGACTCATTCTGATGTCTGGATGTTTTATGTACACACTGGAAGGTAAGTGGTGTCATTAACACTGTGTCATTTTCAGTTTATCAGCTACAGCATGTTCACACTGATCTGCCAGGTGAGTCAGTGCTGTTTAATCTGTATGAGCGCTTTTCCCGAGAGGTACGGAGCTATTGCACATTCAGAATTAATTTAATCAACAATATTATTCAAGGTGATTTGCAATAAATGCAAACTGGGTTGTATTTCACCATAACAGTGATTAGCTATGCAGTAAAGAAATGAGGAAAACAATGATATGATGCTGAGAACGAGAAGCAAAGTGTCAGTGAGCGACCTAGATTTGATGTGGTAAAATGGGCTGAGTCACTAGTGATGTCAGATTTCTCTTAGGTATTCTTTGGATATAAATGAATACTTTACAGGTAAGAGTAGAAAACTAATTTCACACAGTGGTGACTAATGCAAATAATTATGTATAGAAACTATGAAACGGCAGCTAACAGTGTGCAGGTATTTTCCTGATAAGGATTACCATACATCACTTTATGATTAACCTTTTCAGAAAAGCTTAGAAATATGAATGGAGTAAAGAAGTTGCTGTAAAAAGTTGAAGTATAATGTGACCTGTAATAACTAAGAATGATGCTTATAATCTCTGTATAAAATGAATAAATAAAATTCCCTCTTTAAGCACAATTTTATAAACTTACCACTGATGAAATTTATGGATTCATTTTTTTATTAATGTACTGAAGCGCTTTGCATACTGATTTTTAACCTGTAAAGTTAGTTTCTTCTTGCATACAGTTTAAAAGTGCAACATTATGTATAATAAATCCTTTCTAATCATGAATGTATCTTTACAGACAAAGCTTCAGTGTGACTCAGTGATATGTGTTAACTTTAAACTGTTGTACCAACAACAATTTCGTACGATTTGATGTATCTGAACAACAAAACAAGAAAAATACTTGGGGGGGAAATATTTCAGACTTTGAGCCTGACCTTTCTGACCTCCACCCACTCACTAACCTTGGTTATTTTAAAATAATTAGCAAGTTGGTGCATCATTGCTATTGTCACAATACACTGACCTTCCCGTGGTCACGTGTGGCTTAAGCGTATGAATATCCCCAGGTTGCCTTTCTCTTCCATAAATCATTCACAAGGGAGAGTCAAATCTTTGACTGGGTGAGATCGAGTGGGTGGAAACGTCTTTGGCTGACAGCAAGTGCTCGGTGGTCTTAAATGCAATGTTTTCAGTATTTGTAGTTTTGTTTTTAGCATTAGATGCTCTACTTCTTTTTAAACCTTGTTTTATTTGTGTTAATGAAAAGATGTGACAGTCTAAATAAACTTTTGTATTACATCAAGGACAGGTTGACTGTGTTTTAACTGACAGACTGATGGCTTCACAGGGACGTTAATGAGACGAGGGTGGCAGGTAGGATTTCAGATGGATGGACGGGTTGTTTGGAAAATGGTAGAGAGCAAGATAACGACTTAAGCAGACACAAAAAATACAGTGAAACTGTCACAAAGTATTGATAGAAATGTAACAGCAGAGTTTGTTATCTTGTATACTCAGATTACCTCAGATTGCTCTTTTTCATTTGTCCATTTCTGAGATTTCTGCCTCCTCCCCAATACAATGCTACGGTGGTAAAAGACGTAAACATTTCTCAAATCTTATTGTGGACGGTTTGTTCAGCAGACATTGTTCTCATGGAAATTACAGACAGTACATTTTGTGGATTATCCAGTGAACACTGATTCTGGAAAGAGATGTTGCTATTGAATTTTTAAAAAAAAGGCTTTTAAAATGCTCTGAGCACACAAATGGAATTACATTCACCTTGTATCTGGACGGATAGATTCCACTAGAGGTAACTGAGATAAACAGTTTACTATATTTAGTAATTTAAGTAAGCAGACCCTTTAAATGGACCATGAAGAGAGAGCCTGCAGTGTATTTGATGGGGGAAAAAGTTCACTTATGTGTCCCCAAACACACAAACCTTCCCAAATATGCTGACAGTTATAAACAAAATCAATGTATTGATTGAATTCATGATTCATGAAACATTGAAATTCCTGTCAGTACATAATGATAACCTTACTGTATCTACTTACATTGTTTCTAGAGTGGAACATTATTGTAAGAGACTTTCCTGATGTTTTAAAATGTTTCATGGTGATTTACTAGGCTCTACTAAAGCTCTTATCCTGTTAAGTTAACAGCACTTATCTCAGAAGTTTGCTTGAAAGTAACATGGGACTTCAACATTTTTTGTTAACAAAACTTTTTGTTTCCTAATTGTTGTTTACAGGTGCAACGACTAACTGGTACACAAAGTGTGAATCTGTTTGAGTAAAACCAACATAGGACAAACACGGTGTTAATTGCTCTTGTTAGCATATGATTGGCTCTAGAGGATGGAGGAAGCACTCATTAAATTTCCATGCAGCAGGGTGTGTAGGGTTACACAATACTTTTCTTAACAAATCGACCGGTTAATGAGAGTCCTCCTCTCCTCTTCCTCCTCCTCCTCCCTGTAAAACCGATCTCATGACGGAGCTGCAGACTTGAGACTGAAGTCGTGACTTGGACCAGACTCCTGTGAGGCTTGATTGTGTAAACACTTCGTCGTGAGACGTGAAAGCAAAAACTTTTAAGTGTTAACTGGTAAAGTCCCAGAACAATAAAAAAAAAAGGTAGGACAGCGTCAGACAGGCCTTACATAACCACACACCTATTTCATTATTAGACCTTCATACTGAAAGAACCTGTAAACTATGTACAAACTGACGACTGACACAGGAAAGTAAAATGTTCGGTATTCATATTGGACTCGACATGTGACTGAGACTTGTCTCGAATGACTTGAAACTTGAGTTGCACTTGTCTCAAATAACTTTACACTTACCTTAGACTTGGACTTGTCTTGAATGTCCTGGGACTGGACTTTGACTGTCTTGAATGACTTGAGACTTGAATTTGCCTGCAAAACTTCAAGACTGACCTTTAAAAGACAGATAGTCCTTTTAACCTAAGAAGCAATAAAAGAACAAGCTGTATGCTCCATTTAGCTCTGGGCTGAACTTACACATGGTGTGTGATAGAATAGATAGAATAGAAGAATCTAGTGTGAGATATAATGAGATGAGACATGTACGTCATTTACTCTTACTCTGCTATGTCTCAGTGCATCTCTGTGAAAATGGGAAAGTGATTAGGCTTACTTCCTACATATACCAGTAATTCTGGAGGGTGTAATAGTTTGTGCCAAAAAAAGCTTTTTGTTTTGTTTATACTTTACTAAATAAAGCTCTTTCCTTATATTTGTCACACTTAAGCAAATGACATGGTGGCTTGAACCCAGTGCATTCATTATGTCTCAACTTTGTGCATTCAGCCACGTCTATATTAGTGCAGGATTCATCATTCCTCTCTACCTCGTGAGAAACAGAAGTGCCAATCCCGACGTGTGTCAGACACATTAATAAGACATTTTATTTAACTTTTCTTCATGATCATAGATTTTAAAATTCAATCATTAGAAGTCACTCCAACAAAATAGCAAACACCGCCTTCTTCTACTTTCCAAGAGCTTTTGGCACAAAGTACAAAGCAAGATCATGTTGCGGAAGTGTGGGTGTGTGTGTTTTGCTGACAGGCAGGTTACAGCTCAATGGACCTATAGAGGATGGAGGGCATTCAAAAATATCAATGAGGAAACAGTTCACACGGCACACTCTACCACACTGGGAGATCATAAATCAATAGAAACCTAAGGTCCACAATACACAAACTGTGCTTTAGGCGATGGCAACGTTTAGCAGAGATGTGCGTTGGCTAACTTAATACATTGCTTTATGTTCTCTCTGTAGTTAGAATTGTGATTTCTCCACTGTGAATTTTTACTCTTTGTTCTTTTTCATTCTTTTTTAACGTTTCCACATAACTGAATCAATTGGATGCAATCAATATGCGTAATTGTTGGGACAGTGTCTCTCCACACAGCAAAAACATGGATAACAGGGGTGTTTATGGAAGAAAAATTGGGCAGGTTGTGAGACTTTTTTGGTTAATTAACAGTTTCCAGTCCCCAAACATCTGCCTGTGTTTCTTGGCTCTAAAAGCCTTCATCCTGAAACAGTTTCACCAGTGTGTGTCTGCTGGCATTTCTTCATTTTAGTTTCCTTGGTGATGGATGGAGGGTGGAAGCTGCAGAACACAACATCATCACAGCCAGTCCTAATTGAGGCCTTAACCCCAGTGCAGTGACCGCAGCCCTCTGTGTTGTGCTGACTTTCACCTGCGCCGCACATTGGCCGATCTTCAGGCTGTGACATCGTTATCTCCTGCAATTTTCCAGCTGGCTTATACATATACGATATTTGTTTCCTCGTCAGGACAGAGATTTAGCTGCAGGTATGCCAAGAGTCTCATATGAGCAGGGGAAAGGAAATGAAAACTAAAAACAGACACGTTCTACTCCCACTGTAGCTTGACAGTGTGACAGTAAGCCATTTTTGCAAGATACAGAGTATATATTTAGTATATAACACACATCTGTTAAAAATCAGGTATCTTCGCATGACATGGAAACAAATTTATATCTGAGAGAAATTAATTTAGAATACGATGGTTTGCTTTTTGATTGCGTTACAAAGATATTCGGACAGTCCACTGACAGATTAATCTCATATTCATATATTTACAGAATAAAATCTGAAATCCCTGGGTTCCCTAACAGAGGTCTGAGTAACTTCCTTGTTGTATCCTTGTCATAGTGTAAACTGGTCTCCTGGGGAAAGTTCAGCACTTCGTTTTATTCCTGTGTTGCTGTTTGCTGTATAATAGGTGACAGTTATTTTTATGGTCTCCAAAAATAGCTGTTAGCTCCTTGTATGCGTGGTGGCATTATCGGCACATCCAAGATTCTTTGAAGAAGTTTCTGTCAATAAAAGTGATTTTTTTTTTTTTACATTTACAATATCTTTCCACCAGTCACTGTCCTGGTTCAGTGCTTGCTCGACTGTCATCATGAGAATTGATGCTTTTAAGCATCTCTGAAGAAGGATCCAGCTTTAAGTTTATCTCCTGTAGCTCCTCTTTAAGGTCCGTAATATGGTGATTCTGGACCAACTGACACCCCTTCCCAAAACACCAGCACTCAGGAAAAGAGATCCTTTGGTCACTGAGGGTGAATATGGAGCAACCTTAGGGACAAAAAGTACCTCTTGTCTTGAGTGACCTTGCCCCCCCTCCTTCCCTTCCCGTCACTAAACAATCCCCTCGCTGCGTTTGCTCCTCCACACCACCAGGGCAGTCATGAGGAGGGTGACCAGGATGGGTACCACAATGAAGGGACCCAGGATGCGGTTGGGTGGGTCCCTTAGGAGACGTCCAGACAGCGAGCAGTCGTGGAAGTAGTGCTTATGTACTCCGATGAAGAATTCATCCACCTGCCGGTTGGGCCAGAAGCACTCCATCTTCAGCGCAACCAGGTACGTGCAGTTTGTCAGCTCACCGTAGAGTCTGCATGTTGGTGACACAAAGGAAAAGAAAAGGGTCAGTGGACCATTCGCTAAGCCCCAGAACAATCATGTTAAGAGTCACATTACTCACTTGCAACATCATTTTGAAAAGTTTTGCTCACCAGATGCCCTGGTCACTGTGACATTCGATATGATTTTAAGCACCTAAAGTCATTTCAAACTCAAAGGAGAGGTTCACAATTCTTCAAGTCTGTCTTAAAACAATATCAGGTGTCCATAAGAACATTCAAACAAGTTTTGTAATCATTCCTCCTGTTCATACTGACTATTAAAAGTTCTCCACTAAATATGCTTACAATGTAAGTGATGGGGGACAAAATCCACAGTTCTCTCTTTTTTAGCAAAATGTATTGAAAAGTTTTGGTTTCTGGAGCGTAAACTTCAAAAATCCAATAAAGAACAGGACAAAGCCGCTAACGTTACCCGCTAACATCTGATAACAACACCAGCGTCCACACAGTGGATGAGCTAGTTGTGAATGAGGTGTTTGTTTTTTTTTTTTTTAATGAAACTTGTAACAAAACAAACTAATGTAGTTTACTGATGATACTCTAACTGTTGGGCTTGAAAGTAATGCTAGATTATGTACGTAGTAAACTAGTGTGCTGGACACGTGCCTTGTTACGGTTGCTAAGTTATATAGTTTACGCACAATTCGGGATCAATGTACAGGAATTGAGAAATTCTTACATAGACATGATCATTTTCATCTTTAACTTATGTTTTTTATGTGTTGACGAAATCTACCATCCTTCATTTTATGAAACTCTTTAAGCTGAATGGGATGAACTTATATCCATAGTGATCAATGCAAAATGAGCCTGCTTTGTCTCTAATAAATGACGATCTGTAGATTTCAGGATTTCATCTTGTTACAACAATATGAGCATTTTTTTTTCATAGTTTACAGAATTTAGAAATTATGGACAGGAACTGAGTTACATCTCCTTGGAATGGATGGAAGGGTTTGTCAAGCAAAACATTAAATACATCTTAAAATACACAGTATTAGGTTAGAAATAATAATGTGAAAGCTCAGTAAGTTATTTAATTAAATAAAATAAAAGATTGCCCAGGTGGTTCAAAATGCAAAACACTTCATAGAAACCTTCAGGGGAAAAAAGAGAGTAGTTTTGTACCGAGTCTATTGTTTAGATATAAAATGTGTGTGTTTGTCGCTCCCTCTCCATAGTGAGTAGATTAGCTTCAAGGGCTGTAACTGATTTGGTGACCCATGATTATAGCTGAGCACACAGAGGACACTGCAGCTGCACAAATTAGAAGGTCAGATACATCATAACAAATATAGTATATAAGGTTCAAGCACAGATTCACACGTACAGGCGCCACACAGACACCACTGATTGAGGTTTTCTAATGGCTTAAAGGCCTGGCAGCCACCCAACTGATTTCTAGTCCATAAGACACCAACTTATTTATCTATGTTGACAATGACATGTATGCTCGGTATATGTGCTGTGCTGCATTCACCTGAGATGGAACTGCCGGCTGAAGTCACTTAGTTGAAAACATTTAGGCGATGACTTCGGCAGAATCATTTCACCAAGATGGAAGTTTTCAAAAGGCTCTTCTTCCAGTTTGTATTATTTATGACTACATTTATGTGTGATACAGCCATCCCATTAATGTCATTCTTTCCAGTGATACACAAATGATGCAATGGGTGAAGCATCACTTTCTGCGACAATGTTTTGATTACAGTCTACATTAAGTTTTAGCACAAGTAGAAATGAAAATGTGGCAGTTAGTAATACCTTTACACCTTTACCTTTCTATCAAACCTATGTTCAACTGGTGCAACAGGCTGCTGGGTCTTTTGCAGACACTTACACACTTAATGAGAGTACTGAGACTGAGCCATACAGTAAATGTGCAGCAGTAAAAACAGTAAGTCGATGAGGCTTCGGATGTTCAGATTCTCACTCTTTTTTTAATCTGTTGAAAGTAAACATTTCAAAAAGTAAAATATAATAAGCTTTGTTAATATCGAAACATTGTCTCATCTGGTAAAGAATGTCAGTCTGTCCTTTCTGATCTACGCAGCTCAGATGTGTTTTTGATCAATATTCTAACAGCTTGCGATGATGCGCCTTAACACAAGATGTTTCTTTGTGGAAGTTCAGTAGATGTAAACAGCTCAGGGCTGGTTGGCATGGGACCAGCTCTGCAGAGCACTGTGTTTGCTTCGGGTGGCAAGTTCACTCTGTCTGGGTGCACCTCCCTTCCTCTGCTGTTTCCTTGAGATTTTATAAATCAGTTGTAGATGAGAAAAAAAAAGAATTCTGGTCCTGCTCCTTGTCTAATGAGCACTGAGGTTTTCTGGGAATGTTTATGAGTCACCGACTGAAAGAAGTCACAGCGGAGTTGAGGCAGGGGTGTTTTCACAAAAAAGATGTAGTTGGTTACCAGCTCACCTCATGAAGCCAATGTTAGCATCAAATTAAACCTGACTGTGTGCAGCTTTTGTAAGGGTAAGAGAATGTTGCACCTACCTGTATTGTGCATACAGCGTGTGTGCTGAATGTACTCTCCTATGTATTTTCTATGGATAACAATTTCCTTTGAATCAGCCAACCTTATTAAACAGAGTCCAAAATGAAAAAGCCTATCATAAAGCCATTTAGCAGTTATATATATTGTATTGGTTAAAATAATGTTATCTTTTAAAAGCAAGCAGTTTCAGCTCTATCTTAACATTCCTCTCAAATGATAATGTGTAATGTCAGAGGATTTATCACTTGTAGTGATAAACCTACAGAGAATTATCAGCTCCCCTCGGCTTTAAGGAGCTTTATAGCGAGTTTCAGCTCATTGTTTAGCTGTCTGGCTGCTACTTTACTGTTTTGGTATATTCTCACCACACTGAAAGCATTTTTGAGGCCACAGCTGTTTTCAGTAAGAAAAATGTCTAAAAACCCAGTCTAGACTACCTGTTCAGCACCAAATGGCAAACAGACAGAGTTAATGACTCATTGGTGAACATATTGGAGCATTTAGCAGCTAAAGAGCCAGATATTTCCCTCAGGAGTTGGTGGAGACCAAAAACAGAGTTAAGAGAGATTGGACTTATATTCGCCAAGTGGCAAGAAACACAACTCCGAATGAACAATAACGTTGCTCTGTAACTGCTTGATGTGGATATAAGCAACTGTTTGCTAACAAGTTCAACATATCAACTTAAAAGGTGATGATAGGACAATGTTGTCTTCACAACTAGTTTCTACTGCCCCCAAGTGGCCAAAAAAGCAAACAAACAAACAAACCAAAAAAAAAAACAGCTATTGCAGGTTGAACCCAGCATGTGCGTTGCCTTTGCCCAAGACATTCAGTTCTGTGCTGATGTCTTTTTAACTATTCAACCGCTATTTCATTGCCCAACATTGGCTCTGAAAGGCCACGGGGCAATTGTATTTGTGAAGCAGAAGGAACATGCTTGTATGTATTATGCATGTGTTACCAGTAAATGTATTTATAAGTGTTTTCAAATTAATAAGTAAAAAAAAAAGACAGAATTGGCAGGGATAAGACAGGGGAAACAAAACAGTAGGGAGTGTGTGAAATGTACTCGATTAACATGTCATATCATCTCTGGCCTCTTCATCCATCTATTTAATCCCTCTTCCACCTCCCTTTTACCCTGATTGTTTCTCTCTCTCATGCTGACATCCAGAGCTGATCTCCATCCCACCCCTGAGAGCCATGACCGATAGTATTACCACTGATTGTCGACTTTAATTATATACTAAAGAGGTGCGACTCGAGGATTAAAAGTATCACTAATGTCAACATGGAGACACAGAGCTGGTGGCCTCTTTTGCTGCTCCTCACTCAAACTTTAAATGAAACAAGTTTCATCCAGACCACCGATGGAGGCTCCAAAATACAGAATGTTTAATTTTCTGTTCTCTCAGTGACTGCAGAGTGGTAGCAGGGTTACTGCTGGCTGCTGGTAGGTGCAGAGACATTAAAATGGTTCAATCTGAAGGTTGTAACAGAAAAAAAAAGAAGAAAAAAGAAAGTAAGGAACCTGTTTTCAATTGAATATGCTGTACATTCAGTGCAGAAAGAAAGCCTGTGACTCTTGTGTTGGACAACTTTAGCAACATTTTTTGAGGCTGAAACCTTTTGATTACATCAGGCTTAACAAGTATTAAAAGTATTAAGTTTACTCAGAAAGCCGGACACTCTCATCCAGTTACACGCTGATGTTAAAGCGCCAGAGCCTGAGCACCATTGCCTGATTTGTCTATTCCTGCTTGTCTAATTGAGTTTAAACATCGGGACAGCTAAGCAAGGGTTTACATAAATGGTTCGAGAAAAGAGACAACTTAAAGCATTGTTTATTCGAAACAGTAATGGAGTTTCTGTTGCTCCTATTTCAAATCACTTTAAATCCCCTGATACTCATATTGTTGATCTTCTACATGAGTCATGTTCGCTATTTTAAAGTTAAAAGCATTCTCTAAAATAGAAAATAGCGACACGGATAAGAAAACAAATGAAGAGCCTGCAATAGCAGGGAGAGATTGATCATATTTTGTTCATTAGAAGAGACTCTTTTCCCATATTTAAACTGAAAAAGCAAAGAATAACATCGAAGCTTTACTAAGTAGACCTGCCTGTATGGTACTAAAGGGCAAACTCAACATAGATGATGGATATTTTATAGTTCTGTAATACAGCATTCAAAACACAGTTTTGGGAGGAAAATCAGCATATCTCATACCATAAGACAATATTTTTTTTCATGAACCTAAAATTCTTTAAATATAACAGTTGTGTGTGAAATGACGTATGCAATATAAGATAAAAAGGGGATTAAAGACTTAATGATTTCAGCCTGTGTTTATGTATCACCTGTGATCATGAAAAAATAATCTCCAGATACAACTAGCATGATGGTATTTTAAGGTGTGAACATGAATTTTCACAGAAGTTTCAGTTTGTGCATGTGTAAATGAAAAAAAAAAAGGTTTAATAGACGCCAGTAGATCTCATTCGGTGCAAACTCCTTTCGGGGCCTGCTGAGCAATTATTACTGTGTAGAACATCACAGCCGCTCACTCAGCAAACTGATAAATATCTTTTTTTGGAATTTTAAGAGCAGCAGCACTTAAGCAGATAACAAAAAAGTGGTCGAAACCAGCAGCACCACAGCTAAGCACATGGAAGGACAACTAAATCTATAAAATGGAGATGATAAATCACAGGATCAGGAATCTATAGCTAAACTGTTTGATGTGAGATGGAAGAGGATCCATAAAACAAATAAGCCTTAAGATAGTCCCTGAGCCAAACCTATTATATATTATTGTTATTGATTTTTGTTTTTCATTATTATTTCATTGCTTAAATTTCTATATCAAATGTCTCTTCCTTTGGGATGTTGGGATCGTGGGGTTATACTATAGTTTTATATAGATATAATATAGTTATTGTAAAGTTGTTTGATCCTTCCTTCTTTCCTTTTTTTGAGAAGTAAGTATTATAAGGGATCATAATAAATAAAGGCAATCTCATTCATTTTTCTTCCTGTTTAAAAATAATCAAATCATAATGTATAGGAAGGGAGAGATGGGAATAGACAGATAGAGATACAAACAAATATATACAGGCAGCCTAAACTGACTATATTTATTATAAAAATATCCCACATGGATGAAGGACAGGGGGAGCTTAATTAGGCAGGGGCGTGCTGTCTTAAGTAGTTTGATTTGTTGACTGAGGAGCACAGTGTGAATTAATAAAACCTGGATGATGAATAAATAAAAGCAACACAGAGCAGAGCTGCTCTAGTGACTCTAGAAATAAGCCGGATTGTCCTTTTATTCCACTAAATGACATTCACAGAGCCTGGTGGGTAAGATGGATAGATATGTTGGTCAATAAATGAAATTACTTATAAAAATATTTATAAAAAAATCATTTTATATAGAATGCTCTGGTCAAATCACCAAAGGCAGAACTGTGAGGTCAATGAGATATCCACAGTAACTGCAACAATAAACATCATTATCTCTGCCCAGGAGATTGTTTTCAGTGGAAAGTTAGGAGAGAATGAGTAATTTGTTTTCGGTGTGGATCTGGATCCAGATGCACATTAAAAATATGTCCAAATGTTTGTACATGTTATATTTTCAGAATGACAAATTGAAAAGATTTTGTGACCTTGATGGAGATATAAACCATATTAACCTTATTTATATAAATGGGGTGGTTAAAATATTAGAAACACTTCTCTGTATAAAGCAATATCAAGAGCAACTCTTTCAAAATGACCACAAATTGAATTTACACCTCTACGGCTGTTTAAACAAAATCTAAACATTATAACCTTCACATACTGCAGGGCTGTTGTATTAGACTGTTGTAGCAACAGTGTGTGGACCTGACAAACTGGATACTGAGCATATTATATACTGTATATAAGGAGGTGCATTACATCATGTCTCTACCTTAGCATTCACATGTACACACATCACAGACAAATGGTCGACAGAGGAGCAGTTTCTGGGAGCTGGCCAATCAGAACAGAGTGGGCTCATCAGGTGGGGGGGCCTTAAAGAGACGGGAGCTAAAACGGCCTGTTGCAGACAGAGGCTGAACTGAGGGGCTGCATAAAGAGCCAGTATAAGATAAGTAAGGAGCTTTTTAAAGTAAATCATGCAAAGGTATACCAGCAGAATCCCAGAATATTAATATAGACCTGAAATGTGCATGATATGTCCTCTTTAAATAACATGAACATAACTTCTGTCTGAAACCTATGTTCATGTTTGTTCATATGTTATTTTCTTGCTTAATTGTTTAACTTGCTGGCTGAACAGACATACTCTAATGGAAACAAAATCTACAATATATATGCAGAGGTAAAGTTACAGCAGTAAGTATATGCAATGTAAATTTTAGCCCTTGCAAATATTCATGCCATAATTGAGCTATAAAGACACAAACTTTATCCTCAACCATTGTCAGTTTAGCGCCACAGTTTCAATAAACCTTTCTCACAGTATATTAATCATTGTTGCACCCATTGAAACAGGTCTAACAAACTAACTATAAATCCAATTGTGATCAGTTTATAGGCTCTGAACTATTCAACAATAATGCAGATAAAATGCATCTCCCCCTCCACCATGTGATTGTTATGCCAGGTCTCATCATTCTCCTGTTGATTAAAAAAACTAATTTCCCTGATTTGAACATCCTGTCAAAACCAAAAAAAAGGATTTCTGTCATCTACAATTAGTAGAGTCAGCAGCCTCTAAACGGAATTCAGGTCAGCACTTCCCACTAAGTTTTTAGTTGTTCGTGTTCAGTCTAGTTTATCAGTCTAGTTCCTCTGAACTCCTCTATCGACACTTTACAGAAGACAGGATTAAGGAACAAAGACGTTTTTTAGGAGATCAAACAAAAGCAGCTTCCTGGCGCAGACTGCAAATAGTTTTGATCAACAGCGATACTGTCATTAAACTTTTGTCTATTATAACGGTCGGGAACATCTGATAAGACGAGAAAGAAATCCCTTTGTGGAAAATGGGTCAGTAAGCACCAAATAAACATTGGAGATTAAAGACTATTGTCATGTCACACAAAGACACGTATCTATAAAGATTTTGTTACAATTCTCAATTTTATATACTAGACCAGTTATCACTATTTATATCCTCTGTCCTCTAATATTGAACCACGTGTCATCACCTTAAACCGGAGCTTATGTAAGTATTTTAGGCCGTCATCGAGAAAAACATCATTTGTATTTACTGTTCAGAAGCTTTCTGTCATGACTGCTAGGAGATAGATCACCTCTGAGGCCACAAAGCGGAAAGAGTGAGATTTCTCCCTGTGAAACCAAAGAAATTCAAAAACAGGCCAAACTGTCACTACTGAGCACATCAGACAAAATGTTCTTCTTTACTTTCTACTTTGTTATTCTACCTCCCGCAACCCCCGTTCCTCTGAGGGGAGACTGAGCGTCGGAGTTCTTTCTCGAATTCCTACAGAAGACGTAAAAGTGATGAAATATTTCGAAAAGTTTCAAAGATTTTCAAATATTGCAGCAGCTTCTTGTTGTTTCTGTCCCTGAAATACACAAACTATTTTTTTTTCAGGTCATATTTGGTCTTACTTTTCTTCCCTCTCTCTCTATCTATCTGTTTCAAATCAGTCACTGGTGATTGGTGTGTGTATTGACACTTATGTGTGTGTGTTTGTGTGAATAATTGCATGTGTATTCAGAGCTGTGTCTGAGTGCTTTAAGTATGTTTATATTGGGATATGCTCTTTATAACTCTGTTTGTGTGTCACCTGATGAATCAAGATTTGTGCATTCGTGTGTGTAAATGTTTATTCTGTCTTATCTCTGCTAGACCTGGCGCTCAGATTACTGTAACTATGATCTGACAGCACAGTCTTTTTTTAACACAATTAATCACAAGTATTTACGATTCGTGATGTACTGGTGCTGCTGTCCCAAACACAGACAGAAGTCCAAACAGTTCCAACTGTCAAACAACAAGCACAGAACCTGACGGTGACCATGATGAATGTATGCGTATGATGATCTCCAGCTTTAAATATCATTATTGAGAAATTGGTCATTGTGAGTTGCTTAATAATGGTAGTTTAACAAAAGAATTAAATGCTGTGTTAACATCTGTATTATTAATTCACTAACCCAACTGGTAATCACATTTAGTTTAGTTAGAGACCCAAAGTATTTTGAAACCTACACTGTAAAAAACTTACTGTGAAATTCACAGTAATTTACTGGCAGCAATTGACAAGTAACTTACTGTAAAATAATATCACAGTAATTAACTGGCAGCAATTGACAAGTAACTTACTGTAAAAAAAACAGTAATTTACTGTAATTTTGTTTACAGTAACAGTATTTTAGCTGTAAAATATGGATGTAAACAATATATTGTTTACATCCATATTTTCCAGCTAGTTTTTTTCTTCCCTGTCTTTTGTTGGCACATTGCTGCGATTCTTTGCTGTTGATCAGTGGAATTGCCCAAAACTGGCAGCAGAAAAGTTTATTGCAGTACTGCATACTCATGCATCACGTATGCATGTATATCTTTGTGTGCGTGCATAAGATATACACAAATCACCCACTCACAAAAAAAAAGCTTCAGTGTGCTCCTAGTGGTCAAAAACGCCACAGAGAACCTTAGAGTTCCCCTCTAGAAGTGTTTTAAGACTTGAAAAATAATGAAAAATAAAAATATTCTGCTTTGAATAATAATATGTCAGATAGATGTTGCACAGTTAAAAAAAAACTGAAACTCACTGAAACTCACTGAAAATCCAGAATCTATGAATATGCAAGTATTTTTCGCAACATGTCTCCCACTTCACTAAATGTCCATTCTCAGTGTTTGCTAACTGGAGGCTTCAAGTTTCCATGTCACACTGTAAGTTGCAAGTTGCATAGTGGACCAAGATCGGCTTCCAGACTAGTTGTGATGTCCAAAAATCTGGTTGTGTGTACACGTCTTAGTGAGCACAGAGAAACTTCAGCATGTAAATAATAAAATAACTGAAAACTTTCCTTTAGCGTCTTTTTAGGATTGTATTATAACACAACAGCAAAATATAAATGTAATGATAGTCTCCCCAAAAACATGTAGCAGAAGGAAATTCAGAGGCAAAATTCAGGGAATGAAAAGTATGTAAAACACTCGCCACTGCTCTGTGTTGTAAACTCACTGTATCTGCTTCTCTTCACAAGTGAAACCTGTGAACGCTGCTGTACTAGATATAAAGAGATGATTATAGAGCACAGATGACAGCTTAGGTAGAAGATATTCTATATAGAGATCTGTATAGTGTCTGTGTGTTTATGTGGAGAGACAGTGTCTCATTGTAAGAGATGGGATAAAAACACAGAGGCAAAGGGACTCACACAGACAGAAAATTAAAGGAAACGGTGAAAAATGAGGAAAAGAAAACTCATCCCAAATTCTTTTCCCACAGATGAATCTCAGTGGGACCAATGAGTCCTCAAAGTGAATGTTTGGAGTATTGATGCAAAGACTCAGAACGAGAGATATGGATCAATTAAATCATGAAAAAACATCTCTTGTTGTGTTTGGGCTCATGTATACTAAGTTCGAAATGAAATCTGAAGTGTGCAAATGCCAATATCAGCTGACAATACAGGAGGGAGATTATGAAGGCTTGGACTTGTTTTTACAGCAACAAAGGAAAAGAAAAGGAGAGATTTGTTCTTTAGACATGGCAAAGAGAAAAATACAGATATTTCAACATTAGTATGGACGTGGAGGTGAATGTATATCAGCCATTTTGACCCATCTTTAACCCAATTTTCATTTGTAGATGTGGACCAAGACTCAGGCTCAAACATATGATAATTGTAGGTTTCTGTGTGAACTACATTACTGCTACTTCCTCCCTGATGCTACTGACAGGTCGCTATGACTCATTGTCCATATCCAGCTATGACATATTAGGCTAATACACATGAAAACTATCGTAACCGAGCCAAATATTCAAATCATTGTCCTAATGCTATTAAAGATGCATTGCATAACAGCTGCAGCCGCACGACAATCCGGGCAATGCTGGATGTTATCCAGTCATTAAAGCTATAAAAAAAAAAAACCCACACAGCAATCCATTCCTAATCAACGACTAATCATCCGTTTAATCACAGAGGTCCACAGAAAGGGAACTTCAATTAGCTTTCCACACTACTGAGCTCGCTGGAATTTTCTGGCCAGACTTTGCACGGAACCCAATGTGAGCTCACCCCACAAATAGGATTTTTAAATTATTACAGACGGCTGACAGGCATGCATGACTGACTGACCGAAATACCCTCCAACAATCACACAGGAAAAAAGCTCTCGTAAAAAGAAGAAACAGAGCTATTTTTAAACTAAGAGCCTGCGGCATGCAAAAAAGAGACAAGGGCAAAATGAGAGAATGAGACCTTAATTAGGACTAATGAAAAACATATCAGTCTTTGGATTTATTGGGAAATCTGATCCTGCGTTTATGTCACCCCTTCTGTATGTCGAGAACAAGCTGGTTTTTAAAGGACCAGTGTGTAGGATTTAGCGGCATCTAGCGTTAAGGTTGCATTTTGCAACCAACTGAATACCTCTCCCCTCCCCCTCCCCCTCCAAGCGTGTAGGAGAACCTACGGTGGCAAAAAACTTGCAAAAAACACGAAAGGCCCTCTCTAGAACGTGTGTTTGGTTTGTCCATTCTGGGCTACTGTAGAAACAGGGCGGTGCAACATGGCGGGCTCTGTGGAAGAGGACCCGCTCCATATGTATATATAAAGGACTCATTCTAAGGTAACGAAAACACAGTAATTCTTATTTTCAGGTGATTATACATTAATTAAAACATACCAAAATAATCATCAAAGCTCCCTTAAGTATATATGTTATATAATGTTAACACAGTACGTTAAATGAGCATGATGCAAACTGTAAAAGAGGAGAAAATGAGGACTTGTAATGAAGACTTTTATGGAGACACATCTAGGCTACAGGAATTAATTATGTAGGCACACCAAACATGCTCTTTTTGGAAGTCCTGGGAGAATTTGTGTCTAATTGTTTTATTAACACAGCAAATGAAAACTAAAATTAAAGAATAAAGCGTCTGTTGTTTTTGGAGTGTGAATGAACTCCAGATAATGCCAAAGGATTGCGTGTGTGTGTTTAAGGCCACACTAAGATACCACCATGCTAAAAACAGCAATGTAATAAAGTGCCACAATTAGCCAGCTAACCCAACAGACAGAGTGGATGGACGAGCAGTTACAGTCTACAGGGCCTTGTGCTACTGAGGTTGGCAGATGGATTGACTAAAGCAAACGCATAGTTAATCAACCCCATACATATTTATAAGCAGAGGATTATCTCCAGTTGTTGATGTTGAAGTTTTCAGAAAGTGATGGAGGGCAGCTAAACTTTTTTTTTTTTTTTCATCAAATGCATATTAGTGTTGTTGTGGAGGTCCACGTTTCCATATTTATTTATATAATAAAAACATGATTTCTTTGAAGAGTCTGGTCTCATTATTTATTTCCATTTTTCCCTTTTATTTGCATACACTTCACATATCATTGGGGCTTTGCCGTAATTAACTGAAGAAGTAATAGTGGGACATAATTCCCTCTCCTTGAGACAATCCTCATAAATGACTACAAAACTTCACACTGTGTTAAGTACTGTTATAAGTATATTGTGAGGCCACTAAAGCTCTGATCTTTGAATTTATTATGAGTGTTTGTTTACCAAACTGCTGATTTCAAGGTTTCAAGGTTTTATTGTCATTCCAACACATTGTAGGAATGAAATTCACATTACTCGCCATGCCAGTGCAATAAGATATATAAAAACACATGTTAAAATCAGAAAATATGGGAATAAATGAGTGAAATACTGATATAATAATAAAATACCAAAGTATTTATAAAAAAAAGTACAAAAGTATGAAAAGTACCAAGTAATAGCAGGAGTGTGCACAGTACACAGGAAAACACACAGTGGTGTAAGCAGTAGTGCAATTGGTGTTATAAATAAATAGATAGTAAAATGACAGTGTAGTTAAAGTGACTATAGTGTTCCTATTGGTTGGGGGGGGGGGGGGGGGGGGGGGGGTGACCTAAATGCTCCACTGTGAAGCAATGGGAGAGAGGACTTCCTGTGATTTCTCATAAAATAAAAGCTGTTTTTGCCAAATTACAACTGCATACTTTTTGCGTGCTTACTTTTGCCTCCTCCACACTCTACCCAGGTTGCACCCCTCATCTCCTCAAAATCTCCTTTTGTGTGCTACATGTATGAAAGGACAACTCCAGAGAATCAGGTCTGGCTATTGTTAGACATTTGCTCCAACAAAAGTTGTATCTTATAATCACCATGTCCATTGAATTAAAAACAGAGATTCTTGCTCCAGTTGTTTGCCAGAAGGCCTCTTCTGTTATAATGGCTGCAGAAAAGATCACCGTAAAGGCTCAGACTCTTAATAATAGGAGTTGTGCCCATCGGCTTGAAGCAATTAAATTGTTTCTCTCTTTGTTCAGAGTTGCTGATGGCACTGAATAATTGGACATGACAGCTTAATAAATGACCAAATCCTTCATCATTCTCTGTTTTTTTTTCTCTCCAGCTGTTTTATAATCATCCTCTCGTTAAATTAAACATCTCTCCAATTATAGTATAGGCCTACACCTCCACCTGATTTATTAATTTTCTTTGTCTTTGTTTTTTCCCAGCTATATGTCAGTTCATACCAGTCGATTTTCCACTAAATTGTTTCTTTGATATGTAATAACTACAGAATATAAGCTTCATTTGCCACAAAGGAGCCTTTTCAAACCATCAGCCTTACATATGCAGACTACATCGGCACACATCCTCCCAGCGTAGGTGGTGACCTGGGTGTCATGTGTATTATTGAAGAGCTTGTGGTACTCTGACCTCACGTAGAAGCTCCAGGGAACCAAGAGCTATGAAAGTTGCGGCTGAATGAGGGAAAAGTATAATGTAGAGTGAAATAAAGCGAAGGAAATAAAGATTTATGGTTAAGAATGTGATGAATTGTTGGCTAGTTAGCATTTGTGTAGATCTGGGAACTGTGTGTCAAAGCTGGCTATAAATGGCCGTACCTCACTTTAACTGCGCAACCAGTTTAGACAGCAGTTGTGGCTAGGAAGCAGATATGTTTTGTACTGTTTTGTATAAATGGTACTGATTCTGTTGACTAATCTGATATAATTGATCTATGCAGCATCAACAAGGGCATGTCCTGATTACTCATTAAGTAATCTCATGTAGGTATAATTAGACACAAAAATGCGAGGTTTGAACAATTAGCAATGAGGAAAAAACAAATAACACACTGATGTGTTCTCTGCCTTATTTGTTATTATAATGATATAGACATATTATATTTTATGCATCTATTTGTTTATGTGATCCAGAGACAAGTGTCAGATGAGTATTTAAAATGCAGACCCTGAGCTCGTTCATTTCCAAAAACAGTGTCAGTAACATGTGTCAAAAATGTACTAATTGAACATAGATGGTGACGTGTTATCATTCCTGTCTCCGGTTGGATATTTATGTCTTTCCATCTGCCTTCCATCTGCATTAGCAGAAGTGTCATATTTTCCATCTGCTAAGTGTCTCGTACATACCTGAGTGCTAGCGGACCAAATTGATTCATTTCAACAGCATTCTTCTCTGATTTTTCATACAGCTAAATTCATCATCAGATGCATTTTTTTTTTCTTTCACAGCGGAGCCAGTATCAGAATAATTTGATTAATCTCAGTTAAACATCACTGTGTCAATACATTGATTGTGCACCCAGCGACTTCCTGCATCCAGAGACAGTTGTAGGAATATTAAAAATGTATCAGTATTTCTCATAAACTCCCTTTTTTTCCTGCTACATTTCTGCAGGTATAAACGTCCCTGCCTTCTCTGGTGTCTATGAGGAACTGAGTTGCCCAATTTTCCTTTTTTTCCCCCCCTCAGGATAATATGGGTGACACAGGTTATCTAAAGCTCTTCAGTCATGGTGATGTGACTGCCATTTTGCAAGCATCACCTCCCTGGGCAGAGTTGCTGGAAGCAATTAGACAAGCTTGACAGTACATCTTATATTGATTTACTGAGCTGCGCATCCACTAGTAAACATTTGAACATGAATTAGTATGCAAAGGGTGTAGACTGATATTTGTGCTTGTGATTATGAGTCATGCATTTTGCATGTAAACAGTTGTCTGTTATGACAAGCTGCTCAATAGTTTCACCGCTGCTGGAGTGAAACACCTAATGCACTGTTGCTTTTCTCCACCTTAAAAGACCACAGCAGTGAAGCTGCATGTTTTACTCCATTTAATATTTCACCATTAGTGTTTCACTTTTTTTGAATATGTTTTATACCTTCCAGGCAGCCACTTGTTTTAATTAATTTCCATACAATATTAAAATCTATTGGCAGACTGTTGAAAATTGCTTGAATTGTGAACATCGTGTCTGCAGATGCAAATGCGGTTCCTCATTTTTGTACTGCTTACAAAAATGAATACAGACTTGACGTTTACTGTGAGGGATTATACAACTCAAGCAATTCTCAAGAGTCAGCTATCATACTGCTTTGAAATTAAGGGAAAACCTACTGGCAGCATGGGAGGAAGAAAAAAACATTAATAAATTCTGAAACTCTACAACATGCATTCAAATATTGTCAGCAGTAACGTGATGTAGCAGTCATTATCATGATAAAACACTGTTGTGAGCCTTCAATCGTCTGTCTAGGAAGCCCTGTTTTATTAACAGAAGTAAGAGTGTGAATTGTTAATGAACATATTTGGGATGCTGCAAAATAATGATACTGAACATATCTGCAAAATGTTCCATAACAACATATTTTATGTTCTTACAATCATAGCAACTAACGCATTATCAAACTGTTTTTATGGTTACGTTTAGGCTCGCACAGAACTTGGTTTAAGTCAGGGAGAGATCATAGCCTTGGTTAAATATTGAGTCCATGTGTCTCCTTAATAAACATTTAACTGAGACCAAATTTCTTTTGTTGCCTTAACCTGACCACATGCAGGACTCAGGATGTTTTTTGATTTGTGCATCCACCATCTGCCTCAACCACCTGGCTGCAGTATGACTTGCATACATCATATAAACGCACCTCATCCACTGCAAAAAAATGTTGCCATTGAACATAATCCAGGTAGCAATAATATTTCTGACCAAAATGTAATTTAAAAACAAAGTATTATATAAAATATTAGACTTGGTTGCTCCAGGACATGGAGACGGGTTGTGAAAGCAGGATATATTTTGTGTGTGTAATAAACCAAAGGATCAAATAATTCATCCATACACTTTAGTGGCATCAGTAATGTTTGTGTCAGAAGAGAAGAAGTCACATCATCCAAAGAATTTAGATATTTCAAATGTCTCGCCACTTTGTTGTGTTGTTTTCTTGGATTTAATGGAACAACATTAATGGGTATATATAGTATAAGAAAGTGAAAATTTAGCAGAGAAAAAAAGTCTACCTTTACTTCCAATTGGCCGTTTTCATGGAAGACATGTCAGAACATAATACAATTAATGATGGCTGAATTCTCAATAGCTGCTCCAGTTTATTGGTCCTGTTTTGGCTCATGCTGGCCCACTATCATACCATCATGGCTTACTGGGACACTTTCATAGAACAGAGCCACAGTTAATGTTAATAGTAACACCTGGGCTTTTCCTACATTGACAAGTCAAAATGTCTGTTGTGAAAAATAAGAAAAAACAAAACAAAAAAATTAAAGTAGACTTTCCTCACAGTTCACATATCAAAATCTTTTTTTTTTTTTGTATTAGGAGGTTTGTCTGATTTTAAAGCAACTGACAATAATAGCTGTCACTGCATCGTGTGCTTGCATTTTCAATAGACTGATTAGAAATACAAAAGAGCTGAGATGTCACCGGAGTGATTTTCTACTGACGAGCTTTGCAGCACCTCAGTGATTAGCACTGTCACCTGCTAGTTGTATTAATTTCCTGGTCGTGTCATTGTGGGTGCTCCTGTCTAGAAACTTCAAAGGATTTCTAATTTCCCATCGCTTCTCAATGCTGCAGCTAAGTGCACTCATCACTGAGTTTGCTGATGACACAACCATCCTGGGCCTCATCACAGACAACGCTGAGACGTCCTACAGAGAGGAGTTGATGACACTAACCAGCTGGTGCGAGGACAACAAAGTCTCTGTTAACATCAGTAAAACTAAAGCAAAAAAGCTTCAGCAGCTGAGGACCTCTCCTGATCACTACACACGGACAAGCTCACCAGCAGCTCTATTTCCTGAGGAGACTGAGGATGTTTGGCATGAACAGCAGCATCCTCATGAACTTCTACAGGTGCACCATCGAGAGCTTGTTGACGGGCTGCATCACGGTCTGGTACGGGAACTGCACTGCCCACAGCCGCAAATCACTGCAGAGAGTGATCGAGGTGGTGGCACAGCACATCACTGGAAACAGACTCCCGGCCATTCAAGGTATCTTCCACCAGCCGTGCCTGCAGAAGGCACATAGCATCATCAAGGGCCACAGCCACCCAGCACACAGACCGTCCTCCTTGTTGGCCACACATACTGACAGATGTAAGGACGGTTTTTACCACCAGGCCATCAGGCTTCTCAACTAATTTATCCAAATATTCCACATCACTTATTTGCTTACCTGCTTGTCTGCACTATTTACTGCTCACTGCACTGTTTACTCATGACTGCTGCTATTGATCCAGGACTGCTACATACCCAATACCACAATACTGTTGTATATACTTGTCACTTTTACTTATAAATACTCATTTTCATATTATATATATATATATATATATATATATATATATATATATATATATATATATATATGTGTGTGTGTGTGTGTGTGTGTGTGTGTGTGTATATAGTGCTATATTTTATTTATATCTCATCCCATCTTTTTACATTTTTTATCTTATATTCTATATTTTATGACTATTGCTCTTATTGCTGAGCTAACCTGTGTTGACCTGCATATGACTAATACAAACTTTCTGATTCTTTCTGATTCTGAGGAGTGAGACAGCCCTGTATTGAGTGGTGGGTAATGGTGAGGTGACCTGACTGGGGCATGTCCCTGCTCCTTTCTTATTGCATGCTGGGATTTAATGTAGACACTGCTGCATATTGACAGGGGAGCAAATAGTGCCAGAGGACATAGTGCAATGACAATAACTGCTTGAGGGGCTGGAAGAGTTCAGATGTATTCCACGTCTATATTTTCTACTGGAATATCTTTACATGATTTACAGTAAAAAAAACAACAAAAAAACAGTCTACCGCCAGCTTCGGAGGCTGTGTAAACAAACAGTTGTAGTAGGATTTCACTACTTTTTCTCATTCATTACTCAAAATGTCAACTTCTTAAATATATCCGTACATGTTCGAGTCAAAATCAGATTAGAAATATGCGAGTGGAACGCAAACAACCCGTGGAGCAACCTTAGCAACAACCTCGGTGACAAAGACTTTGAGTCAGCTCGATGGGGAAGTAGAGGAAACTCTGAAAACAAAGCGTTCAGAGCAGGTTGAAGCCTGAAGCTTTTGACTTTCAGGCAACATTTTTAGACACATTCAACTCATGTTTTGGAACTTTGAGTATGTTTAACAAAGACATCCGACATCATAACAGTATAATAATGACAGAAAATCACAAAAAGCATAATGTGTCCCCTTTAAGGATGTCACTAAATTGAAAGGGGACAGAGATAAACCTGCAATATGTAAGCAACAGCATCTGTGAGATACAACAGCTGTAACGCACACAGCAGAGGTAGAAATGGCACATGATGAAGCAAACCAGAAACAATTTAAGCCTGCAGCAGAAGGGGATTTAGGGGAATTGAGGGAAGTAGGACAGTATGTGATGTAGCCGTGAGGTAGAAAAGGAAAGACGAGACACATGATGGTACTTTTTCAGTGAAGATGACATGTAATTCAGATCTGTTTTAAGACAGAAAGAAGGCAGTCATGCACTCAGTTTCTTTCTGCATGTGATAGCTTGTAAAGTATAATGGAAGTAAGTATATTCTGGGATCTGAGAAAAATACACACATGCAGTTAATAATGTATACTGCAGTGACAATAGACAGTTAAACAGAATAGACACATAGGAAGAATGCATAGTTTTAGGAATCAGAAGTACATGAAAAATGTAAGAGGGCATTAAAAATAATAAGAAACATGACCATAGGAACATAATTTAACAATCTACTTATGATTTCTGCTGTTTTGTATTCAGCAAAATGAGAGAGGTTTAAATTTGACGGAGATGGGAAGAAGTACAGTTGAGCTACTACACAGTACAATGTGAGGTGTTTTATGAGGTGGGATTATCGTATAATCCCAAAATGATGTGATAGTGACAGCTGAGGAGGCCGCCATTCCTTTAACAGCTAAAACTGAGAGGAAAGATGGCAGCGTCGATGTGTACTGTCCTGAAACACACACACACACACACACACACACACACCAAATGTCACTTGAACTGTATTTGAAATCCCCAGTGGCATCTTGGCAAGGATGTAGCTTTTCCTTGAAGGGAGAGCAACTGTCCTGATACTTGACCTTTTTTTACTCAGCTGCACCATTTTTGACATTTCAATCCTTCATCCACTACTCCTCTTTTTTATTTTCTTAGTTTCTTGCTGCTTTCTCTGTTTTCGGTGAGTGGGTTTGAGACAAGAATTTAGAGAAACTGACTGCCGCTCAGGGATTGGCCAACTAAGAACCACACTTGTTAGATATTGTGTTACAGCAGATACAATTTCTGTCTGACTACTACAGACCAGAGTTTGGGGTACAGGGAACACATTGCAGAAGTAACTTTGACTTCTTTTCCACAACTCAGACCGCAGTATCTTTTAAATTAAATTCATTTGTCATTAATCATTTACAGTAAGAAGAAATGCTTTGTACCAGCTAACTGCAGTACTTTTTATCTGCAGTCCCTCAGGAGATAGACACAAACACTATAGGCGAAAAAACAATATATACAGGACACCATACACACATGAATCCCATATTCAAGCTCCAATGTCTCATAAAGATGTCTAAGAATATAAAAATACACATATTTTTGATGTCAAATTATGACAATAATATATAAAATCCATTTTATAACAATAGATTTTTCAGTTTTCGGATTATGAGGAAGACTATTCTGGTGTTTAACAGCCTTGAATGAAAAGGCAGACATCCTCTTGAGGCTGACCTTTTAGCTCTGCTCATTTCCTCGGAGCAGAGTTGAACAAATCTCTTGGACGGCGGAGCAGCATCATCTGAATGAAGAATTAAGATGTCAAAGCTAAACATGCTATATACTGTGACGACAATAGCAATGCCCTGATTTACTGTCAGTCTTTTAAGGTTTAATCAGTTTTAAGTGTCTTGATTGCCTGAGACTGCTGAGATCTGACTAAAAAGAAGTCTGTCAGATATGATTTTATCCAGATAAACAGACCATTTGTATTCAGACTGGTCATAAGTAACAGTTGGTACTTCTCATGCGAGCAGAGACATCGCTGCTCATGAGACTCGAACAACAAGGTCAAAGGTCAAACCTGTTTGAGATTTGCTTAATTGGGTTCCTTCTCCATGTTTGCTGATAGTGGTGGGAAGAGTTAAGATCTCCTCAGTGAAGCAGCATGATATCATAACCTGACATGTCTGAATGGTTTTTTTTAAATTGTTTTTATACAAAACAGTTTGATGCACAATTTTAAACTCGCAGTCCACTGGGAGGTGGTATTTATGTAATTATTTAATTGTACTAAATGATGCCGGTAACTGATTCTCAAATCGTAGGGGCAATTTTGAAAATGTGCAGCGCCAGATGTCTTTTACATTAAGTGCAAACATAATATTTGTGTATAAATAAAAGATCTCTGTTTATGCCAGAGGCATACAGCTTTTGTTCTCTGCATAAACTGTCTGCGTATCCCTCTCAACCCCCTCCATTTCTTCCACTCACTTTTCTTCTCAGTTCTCACCCAGTATCTAATCAGCTGTTGGAAAGTGACCAAGACTTGAACAATTGTAATGGCTGAAAAATGATTTTTTTAAATAACAGTGCTTCTTAGTGTGGACTTAACTTCTTTTTTTGTTGACTTACACTGGATGCCTTTGTGTTTGGACCACTCGCTGTGTGTGTATATGTGTGTGCGTGTGTGTGTGTTTATCCTACTCACTCGACAGTGTCCTCCCAGCTACACCAGCGTCTCTGGTCCAGCTCTTGCATGTCCAGCCTGAATTTGGCCAGGCAGAACTCCTCAATGGCGTATTCATAGTGGGGTGAGCACCCCAGCACCGACACACACTGAGAGACTGCTGAGAGAAGGGGGAGGACAGAGACATTGGGATTAGGGGGCAAGATGGAGAAGAGGGGAAACAAAGAGGGGTGACAGGGAGGGAGTTGTGAAATTAGATCACAGCAAAACTCAGAGCTGTTGTCTCTTTTTGGGTCACTGCAAAGTAAGTTTCCTATCTGCTGGATGTGATACTGAAACACCATCTGCTATCACAGTGTGACGTATATCATTGCCCCCCCAAAAGCACACTCACAGGAGAAACATGATGTACTGAACAAATTCAGAATGAATATTTATTTGGATATTTTTTTTGTATTTGTCAGTGAGAGCGGGGAGAGAGTTCTTTAGATGGTGAAAAGGATGATCTATGACTATGTGCGCTGACAAAGACACAGGGCCAAACTTTGAAAGCTAAGAAAGTATAAGATAGAATTAGACTTTGATGTTCCCTCTTGCAGAAACCATGCTTTGATTCTAGCAATTAATCTCCGACAGTATCAGACTACATCTAATGGAAGTCCCTTATTTCAGATAATGACATATAAGCCCCTCAAAGGAATAGTTACACATTTTGGGAAATACACTCATTTGATTTCTTGCTTAAAGTCAGATGAGGACATTGATATCACTCTCTTACACAAGTTAGGGTAGAATTTTCTCTGGAATTTCAATTGAGAAATCATACATAGATGAAATGACCAGATGGGAGTGTCAGACTTTGGCTAATCCGGTGAAGTAAATTGGAAGAAAATGAAAGTAAAATTAAAGAAAATCCATTATCACCAGTGTCAATGCATGGACACTACAGTACCTCGGAGCCCAGGAGGGGCCGCGAAGAAAAAAAAAAAAACTAATTTGTGCTCTCAATTTAATTAGTTTTCCTTTTCCCCTTGTGTAGAGGGCACACATTCAGTCAGTCGAAAGTTTGAAGAAAGCAACCCTGTTATCTTTAATACAACCTTGTGTAACATCAGTTACTCCTCTTTTCTCACTGGAAGACCATGTTCTTGGCACTTATTGTGCATCCAACTATATTCATGAAGTGCTGCAGAACCCTGAAGCTGAGCTTTTATGAACTGGATGGAATCTGCAAGAGCGGACAAGTATTTATGGCAAAAAAACTCTGTTATCCTGTAGAATAATATCTTATAGAATAAAAATGTATTCTATAGGAAATTATAAAGGATCTCAGAGATAACAAAGTGTTGTGCTTGAAGTATATCCGCATATCAGTCTCCTCCTCCTTACTGTCTCCGCTCACCTTTACCTTTTTTCTCGTTCCTCACCCTCATTCCCATGACTTTCCTCTCTCTTGCTTTTGCTTTGTAAGCTGCTGTGTCTTATCTCAGCCACTGCGTATACATCATCTCTGTGTATCCCTCTTATGGCAGCTTCCTTCTTGATCTCCTTCTCTCTCTGTTTCTCTCTCTCCCCCTGAGAGTTTTGTGAAGAGGTGGACTGACCAGTGTTTCTCTTCTGATTATTCCCTGCTCGTTCTGAATCATTAATGTTAATAGTATCATGTGAGAGATATGGCAACTATGTGTGTTTATATGTGCGTGTTATGGTGCAGAGGGGAGGGGGGGATAAAAACAGATGTATGGGAGAATCAAGACGATGGAAAAAATATGTGAAAATAAAAACATATAAACAAATAGCTTGTTTACATTCCTGCAAAAGTCTGGCTCATGTTGTGAGCTGAGAGCGGATGAAAAGATTTATCTACACATCTACACGGTTCGGATCAAAGACTGCGATCAAAGATCAAGATCAAGTGAGCATGTTTGTGAAAGACAGACACGGACATAAAGGAATAGCAAAAGAGGAGAGAGAGGAGAGAGTTTTTGTACAGATCAGATTTTTGTCATGTCGGCGATCTCTGTCAGTTTTCAGAATTAAACAAAGCATTTGCCATCACCGTCCAAAGCGACCAGCGAAGAGTTTTCTGATCTTGCACCCATGTCAGCAGGATGACGCGTGTTTTCAGTGACTTTTAAAACTGTTACAGCAATGATTCAAATGATCTGTGTTTTAATCCCTGTTTTAAAATTCCGTTCATGAATGTTGCTCAGAGTCATGCGGGGAATTTTACATACAGTAATACATACATAGTTTTTAAAAGAAACTAGTAACTTTCATGTTATTTTGTTAGAGTACAGTTGCACATTACAATGTGAACTCCAACACTGGTGACCAATCATTTCTTACAGTACAACCACACTGGAAATGCAATTGAGAAAACCATAAAATGCAATTTTAATGTACTTGAATAAAACTTGTTTTACATTAGAAATGCTTAAATTATGATTTATTTAAGCTATATGATGTTTGAAGGTGAATAATGATAATTTCCATTTCAAATCATGTAATGAAAAATAATAATGTTAAGTGTCATCAGCTTCTTATGAAAACAGGTCAAATAGTAAAACAAAAACAAAAACTAATCCCCGGTGGCTGCAGGGCCTTCAGGCTCTGTATATTCTCATAATGAACCCATTCCAAGTGAGTGGGCTAATTGAACCGTGCTAATGATGGCTTGGTTGCATGCATGTTGAGTTATCAGAGACCTTGAAGGATACGAGAAATTGCATAATGATGACAGTCAGTGCGCTAAGATCGAGGTATCAATGCTGCACCAGAACAAAGGAATAGTGGAGGATACTTATCTGTAATACTAAATCACATGTTTTAAACACAGATTACTTGATGGGGAAATTACCTGAGCTCAAAAACAAATTAAAACATTTTAGAATCAATCAGAAAGGTAACGTCTGTCACAATTCCTGCCTCAGTCCTGTTTTGTTTTCTTTGCCCTTTCTGCCTCTGTCCCTGCCTTCAGCCTGGTTCCCACATTCACCTGCTCACCTGTTGCGTCTCCCCAATTATCATCAACTGCTGCTCATTATCTCATCAGTCCGGTAGCTTATACTGGTGCCAGTTCATCAATGTTACTTTCTTGTATACCTGTTTCCCTGTTCTTGATTTTTCCTACCTGATTTCCTGCCACTTGTGGTTTTAACCTGCTTGCCTGCTTTGCCCTCTGGACTTGTTTTCCTGTTGCCTTCCTGTCACTGACCTGTAAGCCTGTCTTCTTGGATTTTGATCATTAAAGCCTGTTTTTATTCCACATGTCTGCCATGGTGTCTGAAACTGGGTCTTCCTCCTGCTACCTCGTAGCCACCCCTGTGAGAATGTCGAATATTACTGAGAAAATGTTGTTTATAATAAAGCACCTTATTGATTTTGAGTTTAACATATTGGAAAATTGACATTTAACATGTTTATAGATCTACAATGGTGCAGGAAATTGGAAAAAAAAGGCATTGCCTTTTTTAAAGTCAGCATCTTCTTACTAAAAGTGTAGTCACATCCAAATTTAATTCTATTTTGCCTGTTATCTTATCAGTTTTTAAATAAATGTATTGCTGCCAGTACAGGCTGTGGGAGGGCAGCAGCATCATAGCCAAAAGCTTTCCGTTAGGTTGTCTTCAAACAAAAACAAAGTGGTTCTGCAAGTGTAGCAACAGACGATAACTGTTGTGTGGAAACTGCACATTTATCTATCAGTAGTCGAATGGAAAACCACATTTGTGTTACAAAGGAAAACATCTGTCTACCATATCTTTCCTCCTGCAACTTGACCAAAAGTAACAATGAAATATCCCAAACAGTCTTTGGCTAAATGATTTTTTTCCTTCAACGCAAGTCATCTTGTCCATTTTCACGGCAGACATTTTGACTTGTCAAAGCAGGAAAAGTGCAGGTGTAATTAATAACACTAACAATGGCTCCATTCCATTAAATGTCCCAGTAAGCGATGTTAGTGAGTGAGCAAACACCATACCAGAGCCCTGGAATTGGCTCACCAAAATGGATGCAACCATCATTGATTTTATTAATTCCACCTGTGATTTTCCTGCTTGGGTCGATTGCTTGAGCATGTCTCTCTCCTTCTCTGATAAATGTAATATAACGGACTCCTTCACACTCTAATTGAGGCTGCACATTAGGAATCTGGAGGAAAGGTCATGATTGACTTCCCATTTCCTCCTGCGACCACGCATCGATTGGAACTAAATATAAAACAAAGCGGTCACACCGTACATTACATCGTAGTACACAGTCAGTGTCCTGAAGTCTGGCCCGTGGGTCTGGCACTGTCCGTGGTGCCACCCCTGCCACCTCCTCCTTCAGACTACATACCCACATTTGCAACAATGTGAGGAACTGATATTGGACTTATTTTACTTCATTAGTATTGGACTCATTCTCATTGCTGTATTCAGTATTTCTACTAACTGCTTGTTTAAAGATGAGATGTCTCTTTGGGGGGAGTTTGTCCTTGCTGGGTTGGGAGCAGATGCTATGGGTTTGGTCAGTAAAGCCCATTGTGACACTGTATGTGATACTAGACTAAATAAACTTGACTTAACCCGACTTGACTCAAACATAAAAGCTGCCTCTATAAATACAAACACGCTTTTAGTCAACTTGTCTGGCTGAATAAAGTATACTTGCAAGAGCACATACTTGAAGTCAATGGCACACTTATTCTTGTAAGTAGATGACCTTTGACCTAGCACATGCTGCCTCCTTGCTCCTCTCTGTGGGGCATTTCCCAGAATGCACTGCTCCCTGTGTACAAGACCACCCAGCAGTTAGCCTCAGGGGGCTCTGTATATGTGTGTTGTGTGAGACGGAATTGGGCGATTTATTTATAATGTTTTAGTCTCTCATCATCATCATCTAAGATGTGTAAGAAACCAAACTAAGAAAGAAATTAAACAAAGAGCATCACGGTGAGAAGAGAAGCTGCAGAGACTACATTAGCATGTCATTAATGAGAGAATTTCTCTTATATTTGTCTGTGCTGACAGGAAAAATGTCAGAACAAAGATAGATGAAAGAGACAGTTACCATGTGTTTATTTAGTGTCTATGTGTTCATGTGTGAGTGTAACACCAGCGTCAGAGCTACAGTACACATCTGTGTCTCCTGACAATTCTGACCCACTCTAGATTCCTTTACCACACTGCCCTCTTGATGGTCTCTGAGCCCTCCAAGCCCAAATTTCTATACTCAAAATTTAGACAGACATGTCTGCACACACATACTCCTGTCTTAAAGTCTAGTTTGACAGCTATTGATCTGCCGTGTTCCTTCATACTGCAAGCTATTACTTATCATATCTGGTGCTTCTCCTTGCAGCAGTGTTTGATGGATGAGGATGATCAGGGTTATGCATGACTTAAATCATAATGAGATACTCTGGAATAATCACAGACAAGCATAATATGTTAAAAACTCAATGATTATACAAGGAATAAGTATGAAATGAAAGCCAGTATGTTAAGATGGAACACCAATTATAGATTCGGGTACTATATAAAAAGTGAGTTCTGAGAGAGGAAGGCTGCGGGGCATGGAGCAGATGACGAAATTCAAGTCAGTTGACATAAAAGTGCGAAATAGATGAGATGGGAAATGGATGACTTCACAGCGTGTTTTGACTTTGAGGAATTGGACTCAACCTTTTTTTTTTTTGCGTTGACTGACTCTCAATCACTAAATGCAAATGGCGTCATGTGGAAGTTGTGAAAGTTCTTTTAACCTTCAAGTATTACAGACTGTTACAAACTTGGCTTAGATTTGCAATAAAATAGGGAGTCCACACACAAAATGGTTTAAATACCAAAATAATAAGTTTATTCAACTAATAAGAAAAAATAGGATAATGTGTGGGGATATGGAAGTAGTCAGTGGTGTAAAGCATGTCTGAATGAGTCACAGTATATATGTAGTGCCGTATAAAGGGGCGGCAGTGTGGAGACCATGGGAGAGCAAGCCTTTTATACCCTTTAGCCACTCCCACCTCTCAGGTGCAGCCAGTTACTTAGACGACCCTACCCAGCTCCTGCCAGAGGGAAACCGAGCAGAGCAGCACAGGAAGTCAGGAGGGTGGGCCATCACACAGACATTTGACCCAGGTGTCGTCCACATATCTGAACCAGGGGCTAGGTGCTGTTCCTCTGAAGGAGCTCAGAGCTTTTCTCTTTAGTTCCTCCACATATAGATTAGCCACAATGGGAGACACTGGTTAACCCATGGTGCAGCAGTGCTTCTGTCTATACAAACCCTTGTTTTATGTGAAACAGGTGGTATTCAGGTCTGAAAGGTCACACAAGGTCCGGGATGAGATTGGTTCTATTGAATTGTCATAAAAGGGTGTAAAGGGTGTTGAACTGTATTTAGCCCTTCTGGATACACCATGGCCTGGATGACTGAGACTCTTCACAGACATCTTATCTGTTTTGTGCCATTCTGTCAAGTCCGAAGTTCTTTTTCTCATGAATTTCTAACAGGTTCCTCTTTACCATCCCACAGTAATCCTCACAGCAGGGGCTGGAAAAGTAAGCAAGCTCCCATGAGAAAAATGCAAATTTTATTGCACTGCCTATTGATGCCTTAATGAGGCAGATTGGGGGCCTTTTGAAAGTTTCAGTCGTGGCCTCTGCAGCAGACAGCTTGGTCCTCTGTGACAGCAACACAGGAAGTAAGCAGCTTGACACTAAAGAGTTACAAAGAAATTGAAATTGAAATTTTCTTTCCCTCTTGCCCAGTCCCAGTTTATTTCTTCCCATCATATCCCCATCCTGTGATCTTTGACAGACCTGTCACTTTCACTCCAAATCCCATTTCAATGCTGAATAATTATTTCCCCTGCTGACTATTACAGAGCTTCTAACCAGAGAAACTGAGCTGATCTAATAAGACAGCCACACTTTCAATGTGTTAAATACAGGAATTATACTGAGGTGTCCACATTGGACTCCAACAACCTCTGTAATAACCCTATATGTAACTACAGAATATACAGTATGATAACTGTCAGATTATAAATGCCTGATTATAAATGACATCTAATGCTTTCCATTCCAAAGGTGCAGTTTTTGCGTTCCAATCTGATTCCTAACAACACAGTCCAACACACCACCCATCCCACAAGTGTGTTATTATATTCCTCTTCCTGATGCTAATGTCACTGGTCTCTGTTGAAAGTTAAAGAGGTTGATTGTTATTTTTATAACATGTCATCACATGAACTAGGCATGATGGACTCTTATGTGCTCTTTGTGATCTAGTTTTTCTCTAGCCTCCTTGTACCTATAAACCTTGCATTTTGGATTATTTCCTGTGGTTACATTGGTGAGTTTTCCTCCCTAACAAACCACCATGCTGGAGGAATTCCAATTGATCACAACTTGGATCCTATTTTTGTCGTTTAGGATAAAATTTTACTCACCAATAAGCTGCTGGGATATTGGAATGTTGTCATGTCACTAAAAAGAGGTCTGATGGGACAAGAAACACGAGCAGTTGGATAATCTGAAGTGGCCACAACCACGGTTTGAGGCTGAAGCCGATGCAGAAGTACCTTAAAGTGCACTGCTAACGTCAATTAGCAGCTAGATAGCTAATTAGCTGCTGCAGCACATTAAACAGCATGTAAATATACATGCAGATGTCACTTTGGACCTGTTAGATGCTGGTTTGGTTGTTGCTCTTCAAAATCCCTGTTAGGGACACACTGTCTGTCCTTGACATTTTGTGGGGGGGCAGTCTGTACGGATCACGGATCAACTACATTCCGTTACACCACTACCGCTCGGAGGTCCCTGTAGGCTAGTGTTTGCTTTGGTCTGAGGTAGCGTGGCGTGTTTCCAGAACATCAAAGGCAACCTACTCCTTCTTTGGAAGATCCTGGCTACAAATGGAAAAGATGTTGCCGACCATAAGCTGCAACTCTGGGCTTCAAATTGCCTTTATGGTCGGCGACATCGTTTCCATTTGTAGCCAGGACCAATGAGTGACGTCACACCTCGCTATGTCCATTTTGTCCTATGTCCTCACTAGCCCAACCTATTTAACAGAGAAAACAAATCTGAATGGTAAAATTATTTCTCAAAATATCTGTGGTCAATCCATCACACTCTACAGACTGGTTCAATCTGTTGGGTATCTGTGTCGATACTGACCTAATTAAGCAGACTGGGTAATGTCATGAACTCACATTAAATAGTTTTAATTTCCCACGCCACTCATTTGCAGTGGTAAGCTAATGTGCATAGTGTGCACTTTCCATGTCCTGCATGGTAAAAACTCCTGCAGCGATTGTATAAAGACTGCAGAGAGTAATGACGGAGACTTTTGCAGTTACCTAATAGATTTCCTCCATGTAATTTTTCTGACAGTACATATAAACATTTTCTTCACCTTTTTTCTTTGGGAGGTCATTTTGAAGCTTTGCATGAATGGAACACATTTTTATAACATATTTAACAAAGCTTGATAAAGGAGAACAGCTCAAGAAATGAAGACTGATGTTACATCAAATTGAAACAGACTTTTAGCAACTGGAGTTAAAAACGCTACTGGAGGAGCTATGCTGTTTACAACTTTTTTCTTGGAATACTATAACTTAATTCTTAAAATCACCTTTTTTTTCTAACAATTGCCCTAATACTCTGTAAAAGATGCAGCCACACACAGATGGTTTGATGAAGACATGTAGAAGCATGTAATTATGATGGGGGAAGGCTTTTCTGTGTAGATACAAAGAGAACAATGAGTGCAGCACATCACCGTTTGTCAGAGAAGCTCAGAGGTCCGTATGTGTTCTCAACACCGGGAGTGTTAGGCAAAAACATGATGGTGTGTCTGTTGTTATGCGGTTGATGTGCTGTAACGATGCAATTTTATAAACCTTCTAAAAATATGAATGGTATTTTCACACGTTGGTGTATGAATGTCTGTTCTTGTGGTTAAGAAGTGATCTGTAGTTACAGCCTCATGTTAGCTGACACATGTCCTAATCAGTTGCACACAGAAAGATTTGCACATTTTATTTTGTGGAAATAAGAGCACTGGTATTGGATCAGTATGCAGTATCAGCTGACACCCTGGAAATAAAAAAAAGCTGGATCTGTGAATCCGCAATTTCAAGTGTGCTCACTTTACCTTCGAATAAATAATTCTGCTGAAACTTTTACAACCGGTCTGATCATCTGACCGCTTGTGTTTCTTGCTCTGCTGGATTTTGTTGGAGCGATGTTGCCCGGCGTTTACTTTGGCGTTTACGATGTTATTACAATTGATAGAGAGTTGATACAACTCATATGATTAAACCCAACTAAAGCAATCGTTTCTCTGACCATCGGATTAATTGCCTCATAAATAATGAACTCTCCCTGTGCACGGTCTATGGCAGCTGTTCTGGCAGCAGATTCACTGAAGACAGACAGTTGAATTTGTCTCAGACTACTAACAGACTGTTGAGTCAAAGATCTCACTCTGCACACTGCAGCCTATGACTCCTTCCAGTTTGAAAGCGACAAACAGGCAGAGCCAAGCAGATGTTTTCTATCAAAGGCTAAGACTAAATAGGCAGCCATGTCTGATGTTCACAAATCAACCAGCATCCTACTCTGCCCCTGTTTCTCTCGCCCTCATTTTTTTTTCATCACTAATGATTCATAGAGAAGGAAATCTTCATCTTGGGCCTTTGATCTAAATTATTTTTGACCGTCGCCACCCTATCACCCAATCTAACACCAAAACACCCACTCCTTTGACTTTTTAACACTTTTTAGTCATGAATCATCTCAGCTCATGAAGTAGTAGAAGATAAAGAGAAAAAAAGAGAGATCTGTTTTTCTTCCCACCTCTCTGACAGCTCAGTTTAGATTCTGTAAAGTTACACAGGTTTTATGCATATTTAAAACCCACACATTTCAGCTCTTTCTGTAAAAACTTAATCTATTTGATGATCTCACCCCGAAAAGTTTGGGTTTTGAGTCTCTCTAACTTTTGGGTTGATTCCACTTTGCATCTTAACTTTGAAACACTGGAAGATCTGGCCATATTCTCACTTAATGCTTAGAAAAACATCGCCATTAAATTCATCGTGGTCCATTTGCACCGGTTTTGTGGGTGCTCAGAAGCAAAAAATCCTGGGCAAAAATCCTACTGGTCACCAACCATAGACAGATACTGTAATAACATCGTCCAATGACGATAAATAGAGGAATGGACACCAGGGCAAAGCAGAGTTTTAACTTTAAACTGCATCTGTGTTCATCTTTTTGATTCTCTTTATGGACCACAACCAGGTATACACTTTTAAATCAAGGTAACTGCAAAGTGACTTATAAAGAAACATCCACATCTTATGTAATTTCTGCCTCTAGGGGTCTCTCAATCAAAACAATAACAAAAGACGGAGTGTGATGTTGTGAAGTAGCCTGGGATCATGGGAGTTGTTGTCTTCATTGTTAAACAACCAGCTTCTCCGGATTAGGATTATTTCAGTGTTCATCATTCAGGATGTTTTTAACCGGGAGCCGAATTATCCGCAGAGGTCTCCTCCTCTCCAGAGCAAACAGACCCGGTGATTAAAACCAGTAAAAACACTGAATAAAGCAGTTTCACATAAAAAAAATCAGTGTTTCTCTGCCGCTGTTTGGTGGGCACAGGAAATCTGAGAGGGGTTGTTAGCCAAGCTGCTGCTAACGTTTGCTCAGCTTGTTTCTCTGATAACGTCCAATGACTAAAATCCTTCATCCAGTTAAAAGATACGGTTAAAAACAACCAAGTCAATTTATGACAGTTTCTGGTGGACAACCACAACGCCAGTATAAAATCTAAACATATTGCCACACCCTCCACGTCCTCCTCCACCTAGCCAGCAGCCTCCTTCCCTCTCTCTCCCTCTCCTTATGTGTCTGTTTCATTACAAGGTTCAGAGAAAGGTGTGCAGGATCAGGCTACCCGCTGCCATCCATCATGATTAGCCCTGCTATAAAGACCCGGTTCAGACTCTTCCACTTCGCCAGATCATAGGCTCTGTTTACTCAGTCAGTCATGTTTCAAGCCAACTATCTTGTTACTGCTTTGTCAGTTTGTTGCATTTGCCTAATCCGTTTCCCTGTGCCTGCAGTAAACTTCAGCCTGACTCCAGCCCCAGTCTCCAGTCATCCTGCCTCGCCTGTCTCCCTCTTCGGTTCAGCTTGGCTCCCCACTTTCTGGAACCTGCTTTGCTTGGCTCCCCTCAGCATTCCCCTGCCCTGCTTGGCCCCAGCTTCTTCACCTAAACCTGCCTCAGGTTTCCAGCTATCTGCCCAAGCCCTCGCCCCAGTCCCGCAGCTACCAGCCCCGCAATAAACTGCCTTGCAACTATTCACTGCCTCCTGTCTCTGTGTGCTGCATTTGGGTTCACTAGCCTAGCCGTAACACATGTGGGGAGCTTTAGGACATTGTCCTGCAGGGCAGATCTAAGGCTAAGGTATGGTTAATTTTAGGCAACTAAAACTACTAGGTTAAGGAAAGATTATGGCCATGGTTAAATGGTCTGATGAAAATGTCCATGCTCCATCTTGGGTACAATATTTAAATTATTTAATAAATGAATCAATTAATTATCAAAATAGTCATGTAATGGTTGTATGTCCAGTTCATTTTATCTCCTGTTGGTGCTAACATTTTATGTTATTTGTCTTTTTGTTCTCACAGTTTCCACTCTCTCAGTTCTCTGTTGTCCTTATCACAACTCACAAGAATAAATCAGCAGAATGTAATGTTCCTTTGAACGTCTATGGAAAATGGGTGTTCTTCACTTGTGGCATGTTCCCTCAGAGTGATTGTGCTCTAAGTAGCAGAGATGGGGTTTTTTCTGTTCCTCCACTTCTTACTAAAATGTCCTGCTGTCTGCAAGAGTGACTTTATGGACATGCACATACAAAAACCTGATCATATGCTTGAAGACAAAGCAAATGTTACACTATATTAAGTTATAGGTAGTAGAAAAAGGAACTTGTCACAGCAGCAGTCATTTTAAGTGATATGTTGACAGTGTGTATAGGAGATTAGCTAAGTATTAACTAATTTTAGGGACTACTTTTCATGTCACCATATTGTTTTGAAGACCATGTATGACTGGAAACGATGTAGCCTATTACTAATATTTTTCACAAATAAACCTGTTTACATCATCAAAAACTTGTTGATGATTATTTCCCGAGACACCCAAAAAACAACCAGTAAACCTTTGCTTAAAACTAGATTTTGACAGTAAGTCCTCTACAAGTCTGGGCCACAAAATTAGCTGTTGAAGGACCTGTCTTAGTTGATATACTTCAATGGTACAACAAAATTTGAAGTTATTGTGATTAATCAACTTATGTGCAGCCAGTTAATATGGAGTGAACCTGGAGCTTTTCTGCCTAGAGGCAGTAGTCCTTATTAGTATTAGCTAGTATTAATATTCAAGTTTACAATAAGAAAACAAAATAAGGTCCCTGAATGACATAGTAGTTCACTGAATATACAGGGGACGTCCCTTGTTTGCTGGGTTATCAGAGTCTTCATACATATTATAAATCTATCCATATTTTTGTCATCCTGTTTTTACATGCTGTAATTTTGCTATCTCGGTCTTTTCTGTCCATACAACATCTATTGCATGTCTGTCTGTCCTGGAAGAGGAATCCCTCCTCTGTTGCTCTTCCTGAGCTTTCTCAATTTTTTCCCTTAAAGGATTATTTTTTAGGGAGTTTTTCCTTATTCGAATAGAGGGTCTATACTAATGAAACTGACTTGGGTGGCTAATGGTAAAACATCAGTCTCCTTACTTTGGATATTAATCTTCTTCCCAATTGGAAATTGAGGGCAGTGAATGGCATGGGTGTGTTTAAACAGTCCCATATGGCTAAAAACATCAGTTGCACTGTTCCCTCTGGACGTAAATCAGTACAAAACAGGGCAACTGCAGAGGAATCGTGTACTGTGAGAAATTAATTGATTTTCATCTCAATGTTCGCTCAACTGGTAAATTGATCCATTTTCCTTAGAACTTCCTGTAATACACTCATTTGACATAAATTACGAGGCAGTGAAAATTACAAAAAAAAAACATCCGCCTATTCAAAGATAATGGATTCATTTTAACGAGAAATGTGGAACCAGTTTTTCCATCCATTGGTCACAGTGATATGCAAATTCAAAATGCCAAGGCCTGAAGGCTGTCTGTTCACATGCTAAGTGAGGTCAGTATTTTATACAGAACTACTATATGTATAAAATTAGCTGTTTATCACCGTTGGATACAAATGAGCTGGACTAAACTGTGTCATTTTTTTCTCTGTCTGGCGAGCTGTGCATACCTGATGAATTATTGGAGAATAACGCCAGTAGCAGTGCATCAGCTGCCGTCATTACACTGTATTACAGTTTTACCTCTAGCGCTGTCACTCACACTCACATACACACAAATTAACGCTTTCCTTCACCTCAGCTGTCTGTAGTCCTAATCAGACAGCTGGAGACCCAGGGGGTGAATTTCACTTAGAACTAACCATCCCTCAAAGTGTTCACATAATTAAATTGAAAGAGGGATAGAAGAACGACTTCCCTCAAAGAAACCTCAAAATGAGCTATTTATCCTCTTAATCTCTCAGTTCTTGTCTAACTTTATTGGAAACCCCCCCTCAGCCACCCACCCACACACACACACCCTACTCAATCCTCCATCTATGTCACCGTGACTCGAGATGACCATGAAACTTAACAAGCCTCTCTCTCCCTCCCAGGTACTCTCAGTATTATTATTAAACCCCCAAGCGTGCTTCACTGTGGCATTGCTTCTTGGAAGGCAGACAGCAGCATAAATAAGCCACTGAATTTGAATACAGCCTGGAGCTTCCTGGTAGAGCCCTTTTCAGACATGGAATATGTAACATTCATAAAGTGATGGCTTTTTGCCATCCAGACATAGGTGACTTTTATGTTAGTGTTCCTCGCGGTTTTATTTAGACATGGCAGGACATTTTTAGAAAGAGAGAGAGAGAGGTGAGTTAAAATGTTGTGAGCAAGGACTTTTTCTGTTTGTTCACAAGCTGCGTCACTGATGGACTTATTTTTTTTTTTGCTTAAGCCATGATCATCGTAAGCATGAGGGATGCTCGCCATCACTCCTTAAAGTGAATCCACTGATACATTTTCGCATCAGTTTCATTATTTAAAGCTATTAGGGATTGAATTCTGCTCCGACACGCACAATCGTTAAATGACAGGATGTTTTTTCGCTAGATAGGCCTTATGCGACGACTGGCAATAGAGCTGGAGGATTAAATCGGCAACTATTTTGATAATCAAATAATCATTTAAGCCATAAACGTTAATCGTTTGTGTCGTGCATGATAGTAAACTGAATATCTTTAGATTTTAGACTGTTGGTCAGATTGATGATGATCAGATGAATCACAGATGATTTGAAGACATCAACATGAGCTCTAAGAAATTATAGTAGGCATTTTTCACTATTTTATAACATTTTATAGACAAAGCGATGATTGGCTAATTGAGAAAATAATCAAAAGATTAATCAATAATGAAAATAATCGTTAGTTGCAGCCCAAGCTAGCTGGTCTGATTATTATAAAATAGTTTTAATAGACTGATCTGATATGAGAGCGTTGAAGTGGTCACTGGTCCCAAACATGTGAGCAAGATGTGGGATTGTTCTGAAGACTGAATACTGTAGCAGAAAGTAACAAAACTAAGTGCTCAGCATATTCCACTGCAGCAGCAGTGTTTTTAGAGTGAAAAGTAAAAACTCAAGGAGAAATCTGTCACCTCAACTGCCTACCAAAAGATGTACTCAAAATGTTGGAGAGTAAGACGGTGAAAAGAAAAGCTACCAATGCTGGATTTGAGAGGAGAAAGAAAGCACCCAAAGACCAAAACAACTTGCTTTGACATTCCAGACTTGATTGCTGTAATGTTCTGTTTTTAAAGGTTTGTCACATGCTTGTACTAAAAGTCCTCAGATGGTTCAAATTGCTGCAGCCAGAATCTTAACTAAAAGAAGAAAAATTTGACCATATTACACCGATTCTAGCCTCCCTTCATTGGCTTCGTATCCATGTTAGATCAGACTTTGGCGCCATTGCTGGCTTATATAATCCTAAATGCCCCATCATACCTGTCTGATCTCCTTAAACCTTACATTCCATCTCAAGCTCTCTGCTCTCAAAATGCAGGACTCCTGTGTGTCCCCAGAGTTAGAAAGAAGTCAGCAGGCGACAGGACATTTTCCTATTGGGCCCCGTTCTTATGGAACAATCTCCCTGCTGACATCAGACACTCCGAGTATGTTGAGTCCTTTAAATCTAAACCTAAAACTCAACTTTTTGCCTTAACCTACAATTAGTTGCCTTTAATTGAGTACTTCATGACCTTGTACTGCTGGTACTGCTGGTTCTGTCTCAAAGAATTTACTAGGCATTGTCCTGCTAACGAGATTATTGATTATTGCAACTGTTCACCATTGCATCTCTCTAACCTGCTATTTGCTCTCTTCTCTCCCTATTTTCTCCTCCCGTCCTCCTCTTGTCTCTCAGGCATCTCTTGCTGGACCAGAACCTATTCTGGGACCGCTCTGCTTCCCTGGCTGTCATGCCATTTCCTGATGTTTTGGATCCTGCAGGAGTTCAGCCTCACCTTGTGTCTCTCTGAATTATGTCTTTATCCTTTTCTCTCTCTCCTCTGTGATTGTCTTTTCTTGTCTCTTCTCTCGTCTATGTGAACGGTGTGATGTGAGTCTCCTGTGTGCATGTGTAGTCCAGTCCCTCCAGGAAAATAATTAATGCAAATTCAACAAACCTCCGCAATATTTGCAAGTGTTTGTAATTTTGCAAAATTCATTTTCTCTGCATTAAAGGTTCTACTAGGAAGATTTTGACATTGATATATCATCATAAATTTAATGTCCATACCTTGCAATGAGAATGAAAGATAATTGCGACGAGTTGAGATATTGTGTGACCGAGTCAGATTCACAGAAGCTCTGCTGAAGGCACAAAGTAAGCCTTTCCAAACAAAAAAATGCTTTATCAACAAAAATAACTTATCTTTTAAGGCTAGCAAGGCTTTCCAACCCCTCCTCTCATCATCAAAACAAACACCATGCCAGCTGGCTGGGGAAAAAAATGGCAAAACAGGAAGTGACGGGGTATATGGGAAATGTGGGCTCATCATGGTTCTCTAAGTTCAGGAAAAAAAAAAGATGAGAACCCAAATATTTCCAGCTATTTCTGTGATGTGCAGTATGATGATTACATATGACTTCTCTTCATAGGAGCAGTTGTAGTAGCAATTTGTTTCCTCAACTTGCTTACTTACTTTTTGCCAATTCCTGCAATTTTACTGCAAAAAAAATCAAATAAAACTTCACAAATTACATCACAATTTTTGAAAAAAAGCTGCTGCGAAATCAAGCATTTCTGGTTGCAACAATCACAAAAAATATCTGTTTTTTTGATTGAGGTTGCGTGGTTAAGATCCTTTTCTGTTCTGTTGGCATCTGGGAGCTGCTTTGCATCCTCTTCTTCACATTCTTCATAGATATTATAAATCCATTATAATTTTTTTAGCTGTTCAATGCTGTATTCTGTAATTTGTGTTCTATTCTGTAAACACAACATCTATTGCACGTCTGTCTGTCTTGGGAGAGGGATCCCTCCTCTGTTCCTCTTCTTCCTGAAGTTTCTTCCATTTTTTCCCCTGGGTATTTTAGGGAGTTTTTCCTTATTTCAATAGAGAGACTAAGCACAGAGGATGTTGTATTGCTGTACAGACTGGAAAGCCCCCTGAGGCAAATTTGTGATCCGTGATATTGGGCTATACAAATAAAAATTGACTTGACCCTGTAGTCAAAGACGTCAGCAGAGCAAAAGGAAGGAAGAGAAAGAACTGTATACTTTATGACAGAGAGGTCTTAAATCTGCAGCTGTTGCCTGTTACTAATAGTTTAGAACAGAGTGGGAGAATTAAAAGAAACAGTAACAGTACAGTACAGTACAGTACAGCAGTTTGCCAGAATACATTATTTTCATATTCATCTCACAGTTCCTCCAAAACTTATTGCTCACAAAAGAGGCGGTAGAAAAAATGTTTTAACCTAATACTAACCTTTACTAATCTAAACCAGGTAACAAAAGCTAGTACTGGCAAAAAAAAAAACTGCAAGTTTTAATTTGAAACCCAGTGATGTAACTCCTCTTTTAGTGTGCCAACAACTCCGACATCTAGATGTAAATTACGTTTGAGAAATGGAACAGGGCTTTGGGAGAAATATTTAGTCAGTGCATGACTGTGAGCTCTCTGATCACAGCTGCCGTATTCAAGTTGTCTTTAATCATTTAATGAAGTGATGCTTTGCTAACATATTTTTACTTCATTTCAGGATAGCAAGGTGACCCATGTGATGCAGCAAACAGGTGACTGAATTTCCCGGTGGATAGATGGATGATAAACAGTGCAAATATGATCACGCATTGCCTGAATAACTGAATGATTATCTATTTTTTGTGTTTTTTTAAAAGGTTGCGATGACACACAGGCAAAAACCAGTGGAGATATATTGACCTTGTATGCCCAAAATAATCACAAAAGCTGTACATAAAGTGTTGGAGATGACTGAAGTGGTGGTATAAGTGGAACAATAACTATAAAGAGGTTTCAGTCCGTAGGCTGAGAGTTCTGCATCACTGTTTGGAAAAATGTGAAAAATACTGAAGAAATTGTTTTTTTTCATTCTAATTCAAATCTGTATATATCTTCCTTAATGAAATAGACTCTCCTAGACTTATCAAACCATATTAAATGCCTCTCATTAGACCAGGCGACAAGGCACAATAATAAATAATTGCATGGTTTCCCTCATATCAACATGATCTGTGAACGTAAATTAGATTTTTATCACAGGGATTAGGCTCTAAAGATTGTTAGTTGTGTGGTTTAAGACCACTTTAATTTATTTGGTAGTTAATAAAGACTGCAAAGAGAGAGAGAGAAGGACTGCTACAGTGTACAGCAATTGGTTTAACAAATGCCTCTGTGGGACATCCCCTCAGAACCACAGTCTGTCAGAGACAAATTGACTTGAAACTAGCCCAATTTTGCGTTCCCTTTTCTCCATTTATGTATCTCTTGTTGACCCTCTACATTTCTCAATATTTGCCCAAACACCAAAGAAGGATAGATTTTTCACAAGATAAGATACATTATACAGTCTGGGCTGCATGCTTTTTCTACAAAAAAAACCCAAAAAGAAAATACAGAGAGAGTTCATCATTACACCGCCAATGAGTAGTGCAGTATGTGTAAGAAAAGTACATATAAAGTAAACTAACTGACAACATTCGAGAGTGTTTACTGTGATGGTGTGTTTGACAAACATCAGAAATTAAGAAGTGACTAAATAAGGTCTTTGACATTGATTCTGACATTCTGAAAGCCACAATCTGCTCTAAATCTAACTTCTTTTCTCAATTCATAATATGGACAATTCACTCAGCCTCCTTGTCTCGCTATGCTTCTCAAGAAGTTCTCAATAATTTTGAGATGAGAATCAGCACTTGGGAATCTGAACTGTGACAGGGATTGTCTACAATAACCAAAAAGCCGTACATATCTCACTAAAGGCAAAAGTCACAGCTGGATGATCCTCATTTTTGCCATAAAAGTGATATGTATCACTTTTTTGCCATAAAAGTGGCAAATATGTCCAGCTGTGACTTTTGCCTTTAGTGAGATAAGTACGGCTTTTTGGTTGTTGTAGACAATCCCTGTCACAGTTAAGACTCCCCAGTGCTGATTCTATATCATATGCACTATGGTGGCTGGACAGTAAGAGGAAAATGTTCAAAGAGATAATAGTAAGTAAATCAACCAGAAACTGTAAAAGTGGAGAGGAAAAATAGGATTTTGAAAAGTGAGGGGGACATGTCCTTGGTCCATTAGATTGTGGGTGTGTTCAGCTTGATATGTTCTTAGGTATACTAATCCTAACATTGATGTCATCCTTATTTTTCTTAACTTTTCACAAAATATTTATCAGGGCCCACCCAGGCCTCTGCTGAGCCTGGACCCTGGTGTGGCTGCATTCCTTGTTTGCTAAAAATGAAAATAGACTGCAACTTTGAGGTTGCGTCTCCTAAACTTTGTGGACGCCTCGCAGCTCAATACACATTTAGACTTGCCTTTGTTTATTTTTACTTTATTTCTTTTACATAAATGGTGCATTCCCTTATGCCCTTCATTGTAAAACTGTCTAGTGCAATAAAAATAAATGAAAAGAAATAGTAATTTTAAAGCACTTGGCTGTAGACAGATGCTATAAAAATAAACTTTATTAATACACTTAAAGCTGACTCTCATTAGCTGTTCTTTCATGCTGCATTGATTCAGTGTCCGTTCCCTCCCTGTGATGGAAACATCATGCATGTACACACACACAAACACACAGATCTGAAAACATGTTTCTCACAGTCCTTAATTGATACAATGACTGAAGCCACATAGTGTCCCCTCTTTGACAAAGAGCTCCAATTTATCACACACACTTCAAACAGACACACACTTTTTTCAACCCATACGTACTCTGACCGAAATTACTGAAGAGCTGGTGCATGTGTGTGTGTGTGCATGCCTGCAACACCTATCTCTGTCAAGTTGGGTCTCATCCATCACCAGCTAATCATTATAGCGAGCGGGGCTTTCAGCGCAGAGAGAGGTCTGCCCTGGCTGGGTCTCTCTGGTAATAGCATACGATTAGTGTAGATAAAAAGGCACATAACAATAGGATGAGTTGCCTGCAAAGCCACTGTAGTGCATTATCTATAAAGACTAGAAGGCAGATAACAGGAAGTTAATACACACTCCGATAAGTAACTCTATTTTTCCACAGTATAGTAAAGAAAAATTATTTTATTTATTTATTATTATAAAAATTATTTTACCTTGCAATAATTATCCCTTTATATATTCTATGTTTGCATTCAGCCAACCTTCTTTTACAGAGCAATTATAAATAGTGCTGTTATGCATGAGGAATATGTTGTAAAAGCCATTGTGCTGATAAACTATTTCTGTAACTGTAGAGTCATTGAATTCAATTCATGTACTATAAAATTAAATGAAAAATAAGCAGTAAGTAGAGTTTTCACAAATACTAGAGGAAGAGATGGAAACAGGGAACTCTTGTACTCTATATTCGATCATGAGAAAGTAAAACTAAAAAAGCAAGAATAGTTTTTGCCAATAATGGAATTTGAAACAGACTAAATAACAATACAAAAAAAGGTTGAGATGAAAAAATCAAAGATAGATGACTTCAAAAGTACTCTGGGGAAAATAAACAACTGACACCTAAAACATACTCACTGAACAGCTCAAGTAAACAGAAACCAAAATTAAGAACAGATATGATCAACAGTCTAATCTGCCTTTAAAGCTATAATATGTAACTATTCTGTGTCAAAATGTCTAAAAATGACTATTTTGTTCAGCTGTGTACTTACATTTACCCAAATGTTTCCAACAATTTTCAAACCTAGAGAAATCCGTAATTTTAATGAAGAAAACGGTCCGTTTCACTTGGTCACCTGTCAATGGCGTCATACCCCCTCTACCAAATATCTCTACTATATGTGCACAAGATGGTGATCATCTCGTGCGCATGCGTCACCATTGTGGTTGTCCGCCACAATGCCGTCTACCGAATACTAGATAATACATCAGTGTTGTGGTTGTCTGTCAGGAAACTCTCTCATGAATGGACAGTTTTAAGCCACATTTTTTCGATAAACTTTTTAGATCTTGATCGTTAAGTATATCTCTTAACCGGATCAAAATGTGAGTAATTTTAACCCAACCGCAATGTTTTCCTGACCTTAACAAAGTACTTATTTTAACCCAAATCATGATCTTTTTTCTAAACCTAACCAAATGTTTTGTTTTTTTTTTAACCTGTGAAGACCTTAACCATAGCATTTTCACATTATAAAACATGTTTATCTTTTAACTGTTAACTTGGGGAACGGTTTTGGAAAGCACAGACAAATGATGACCTGCCGATTAGTGCTGATAGGGGCATTAGATCAGAAAACATACGAATGTGTTGTTCTGGAGTGAATGGACCAACAACTTTTTTGTCATTTAATTTGGAGGACATTGTCATGTTAGCATGCTGACATTAACATTTCAATCAAAGCACTAATGTGTCTAAGTATAGCCTTACAGAGCAGCCAGCATGGCTCTTGAGTCTTACATCACCCATCCACTTCACATCCATTCCAACCTTCACAAAACATGTTTGGGAAGCAGATAAGGGCCAAATATTTTCTGGTTTCACAGATTTTTTTTTGACTGTCCTTAAAATTGCTTCAAATTGGTCTCAGAGGCAGACCCATGGTTTGGGTAAAGTGATGATAAATGAGAAAAACACCGTTTCAGGCAAGAAGGCAGAAGATCACACGTTTGAGCGAGCACACAACAAGCACACAGGGACAGATTTAAAGACAAAGAACAAGGTCTGAGATCAAACGAGGGCAGAATCATGAGTGCCGATCGATGTTTTGAGCCTCAAGTGGGAAATGTGTCACTGGGTTTGGCTGAGCAGTGATGTTCCTTCAAATGATTACAATCTGAGAAAACAGCCGGAGGAAGCAGTGCGCACACAAAATCGGAAATTTACTATCAAAACTTTCAAATCTGTCCCTGTGCGCTGAAACATCTTAACGTACAAATTGGAGAACAGTTTAAACCAAAAATGTTTGGTTTAAAAAATTGAATTGAAAAATGCCTGTGTGGTTCACTATACCTGGATTAATACAGTATGATTGCGTGTCTATGTATGCATGGGAGTGAGCGAGAGAAACTGTCAGAGAAAGAGAGGAAAAAAAGAAACATTAAGAGGCACGGAGAGTTTATAGCACCCAGCAATACAGGAGAGCCAGCTTGAGGCAGACGAGTACAATTACACAACACGTCAGGACGGCTTTAGCGAGAGGGGGAAAGGGCACATACTGCATAAACACACGCACACACACATACACACGGGAAATGCAGGCGTAGGCACACATGCATCTGGTTTGATTGGCTCTGATGAGAGGGCGCATGCACACAGGCAGTGAAACACAGGTCCACAGATAGAGTGTCAGAGCGGGTTTGATTGGTGGCGAGCGGAGGGCTGGTGAAGCCACCAAGGTGGAGAGAAAGGCTATAGCCCTGTCAGGATGAGTTAGAGGGAGAGAGGGAAAAAAGAAATGAGATTCCTGGTCAGCTGTCAACACACAAACATACATGCAATATATCTCCATATGTACAGTCAAGGTGTTGTCATTGAAATTTGTGGTCTACTCAAACCAAAAATGTTTGCATCTTTCACTACAAAAGGTGAGGACCCTATTTTTTTTCACCTGCTTTTTCAGTTTAAGGGGTTTTGGGGGGTGTTAGGGCATGTTTAGGTCAAAATTTTGCTTTTAAAAACAAATAACTTTTTCAAAAAATTAAGTCCTAATGGACAAGTTTGAAACTACCACATAAATTGTTTCAATTAATGCAAACACAATCCACATAGCCTAATCCTAAACTACAATGTAAAACTGTGTGCATCTGCAATTGCCTCTTTAAGCAAGAGGACATCCCAGTGCTTAGTTTGATCAATTATTTCAAATAATTGAAATAACTGATTTAAGTTATTTCAAATAACTTATCAGTTATTTTAATAACTAAGTAAACAAAGAAACATTTGCTATCAGCTGATATAAAATTCCCTTGGGCACTGGTTCAAAGAACTGAAGTTGTGAGCATTTTGTTTGTCTGTGATGTTGTTTGGTTTGTGACGTCATCGGCCTAATTGATCTGACCTACTGAGCTGAGCAATCAGCTGGCACACCTGGTGTTCATTAGCTGTTGTTTCCATACCTCTATCTCCTCCTGATGACTTTCAATTCTGTCAGATTATTACAGTTTGAACAGACTTTTTTTTTCATGTTCAAACGGTAGTTCAAATTTCAAATAAACATGTCATAAATGACATATGATTATTACATGCTTTATCAGTTTCTATTATTATTCTATTTATATTTTACTGGAAACTTGGACTTCATAATGTGATTAACAGAAATCTCTCTCACACAGAGTACATGTAATGAGGCGATGAGCACTTAACATCTGGTTTAGTTTATTTTTCCACACTGATAACTATGTGGATGACATATAGCATTCATGACATATTGATGCACTATGCTGATGACGAAATGTTAAGTGAAAAATGGAAAACTAGCATAGCCTAGGATGAAAACAGTTATAAATATCCTCATGGTCATCAAAACATATTTCTATCTGTTTCCTTCCTCTGGGGTACAGTCTGCAGCAGCAGTAGTTTGGGGATTAGAGAGCTAAACAGAAACCTGCCATGTTCAGTTCATGGACTGATTAGAAATGTTTTGGGTGGGAGTGAGTTTAGGGGGCCAAGGATTGTCTTGCCCCATGTCACAGCACTGCCTGCAGCTGCCAAAAACCAAAGCACTCATCCACTCCAATACTGCAGTGGAGGAGTTATGAAGTGGCCGACAGTATGAGTGGGAATTACAGAGCTGCTGTTGCTGCTGCTGCTGTGTGTGTGTGCTTTCATTAATTTTGTCTTGTTTTCTTTTATGACTCATGTTTTTGAATTAATTTTTCATATCAATTTATCGGATTATTTAACACTTTTAAAAACATAGTTTGATACCTGACACAATGCAAAAACAATCTGTTTTTAATCATATTTGGCTGCCAGCAGGGTGAAATATTACTAGTTTTAGCTTAAAATGCAAATATGTGTTTTTCTTGTTAATTTTCTTAACAATATATATATCTATTTTGGGAGCTCAACAACAGCCTTTTTGATTTACTGTTTTCAGTAACCTCCCTGCTGTGTGCTTTAGGTGCCTACAGAGGCAGTAAAACCTACAACTATAGATTATGCTGAAGTGAGAGGAACACAGGAACCTCTCAACTGAATTCACTGTTCTCCTGTTCTGCCCTAAAACCAAATGGAGGCATAAATCCTCTGCCTTTTGTTGTTTTGTCCAACTACCTAGTTCAACACCGGAGACAAAGTATAGAGTAAAGAGTTTCTGTAGGGTCACATTCCTGCCAAGGGGGCCTCAATTTCAGTCTCTGTCTCTCTGTTTCTTTCTGTTTGTTGTTTAAACTTTGAATTAAATGGCTGCATTTATATAGAGCTTTTATCCAAAGTGCTTTACAGTGTTTCTGCTGCTCATTCACACACACACACACGCTACCATGCCAGGTAATGGCACAACCATCGGGAACACTTTGAGGTTCAGTATCTTGCCCAAGGACATGACGTCATGCGGACAGGAGGAGTCAATGGGGATCAAACTTCCAACGCCCTATTCTACCTCCTGAGCCACAGCCGCATTTGTATTTTCAGATTTTTTTATGCTTTTAATTCCTCATTGAAAACACAGTATGTAACGTGAAAAAAACAAACAGGTTTTTTTCTCCTTTTTTTGGTAATCCCATCAGAGAATGATACTAAACCAGTTCTGCTGTTATGCCAGTAGCACTCCCCAGCCAGTGAAAGGGCACAGTCATTGCCCCAGACAGCTGAGATCTCTGGCTTTTTTAGTGGACATTATCCGTGACCAGACTTTCAGCCAAAAAAGAACAGAAGGATGAGAGAGACAGAGACAAAGAGATGTGTTTCAGTGCAGCATTAACAATGTCTAATTTAGGCTCAGTAATAACATTGGCGTACTCTCAAAAGTGGTACAATACCACTTCCCTGAGAGGGAAGAAAGACAGGAGGAAAGATATAGAAAGTAAAACACTGACAGAGCGAGAGAGTGGGAGAGTATTAAATTATTAGAAAGTGTAATTTAATTGAAAATTGTGGTGAGAGGAGAGCGTGAAAGAGGACAGATAGCACGGAGGTACAAATTGATCCTACCTCTTCATGTTTCTCTCTTTTACGTCATAAATTAAAGTGGCAATCTCAAAGATCTCCGTTTTGTTCTCTTTGGCGGCACCATATGGCGATAAGCGGTAATTGCAGGTGTGTTGTTCTTTTGCGGCGGATAACATTAATAAATTATTCTTATTGGCTTTTTACTCATGAAGCTTTGATTGCACTTACAGTAACATAACAGGTGTAGCTGACATCAACTCAAGTACTTCATCCGGTTTAATGTGTGTGCAGCACACACACATCGAAACACAAGAGAGCAGTGGAGAGGAGAGAATGTAGCATGACCATAAATGACAGCAAAACGCAGCAGTGACTGTTTATTTATGCTATTTACCTAATTTATGTGCACTCCTTTCATTTCAGCTCAATGCGAGAGTCTCTACTGCATTTTGCTGTCATTTATGGCCGTGCTACTTTGTCTCCTCTCCTCTGCTCTGAGGAGCAGCGAGGGGCGGGGCTAAGCCCTCCGTGTGTGTGATGCACACACAGCGCAGCACAGGAGAGACAGTTACTGTACTTGCAATAAAAGCTTTGTGAGTAAAAAGTCAATAAGAGTAGGCTTTTGAAAAACATAAGCCACTTCACACACAAGCGAATGACGAGTGAGTCTGTTGCATTAGCTCCGCTGATTTGAATGCATGGTGGGAAAGTTGCTGCCAACACCCAGTTCATACTGCAAATGCAAGGGCTTTCAACAGTGGGTTACCTCATTCGGCGACAGTTAGTGACTTAACAGACATTTATTTAATAGCAGAGGCCACGACACGAATAGCTAGCAGAGGCCACGACTCATCTGCATAAAGCATAATAGCTCAAGTAAGGGGGCTGTCATATAGAACCAACAATAACTCTATCCTGCTCGCTCTTGCCATGGCTCCCTTGGTATAACTAAATTTGAGACTCTTTCTTAGTCAATACGACTAATGTCATATACTGCTTTTCTATTCTTAGTCTGTCTTCGTCTCTCCACTCTCTCATGAACATCTACAGAATCTCCCTTTTCCTCCTCGCCCCACTGCTCCCACCTGCAAAGATCGAGTTTAAAATTTTCATCAGATGTTCAGATTACACCTGTAATCTGTTCATACATGGCTGACAGGATTCCCATTACATGCTTGTGAAAAGGCTGATGAATTTTTAAGATGTTCCAGTTGACTGGCACTGACTGGCAAGGTATAACAGAGCAAGAGATAAATATGGATGATCCTATTTACTTACTCCAGAGTGCTTTCTTCTGTTGACAGGCAACTCTGGGAGATCATGTAGGGTTGTTCCATGCCTATAATTATCTGATCATTGCTGCCAGACAGGACCAATAGAAATTAGACCAAAAGGGCTTGTAACAGCATCAGGTGTAATGACTGGGTAATGTTCTTATCTAGAGATATGGTTATACAACAGGTTGAGAGCATATAGTCATAATGTTATTCATCAAAGTCACACCAATAATTATACTTATGGCAGTATTGTCAAAATAGGAGAAGTAGTACAAGTGTACTTTTATCATCTGGACTCAGTACAATCACAGGACAAAGTGACAGGAAAAAATGTCCTGACACACCATTTGCAAGCTTCCATAATACATATTACTGCAGTGCAATAGCAAGGTGTTTGTCCAGAAAACCTTTCCTGAAACGACCCAAAGGTATAAGAAGGAAATCTAAGACTCTGATGCTGTGGATACATATTACATATATACATTCCACCACAAAGTTTAATTTATTTAGTCAAAAGCAAAACAAGCATAATAGACTTATTCTTAATAAACTACTTAAGAGAGGTAGTTTGAACACTACTTTAATGTCTGCCCCTAGTGCTAGAAAAGATTATTTTTATTTGGGATAACACAGAGTATCAAGGTGTGTTTAGACAATATTTATATAAATGTAATGTTACTTGGTAACGATATCTGGCGTGTTAGTTAGCTAATATTGGCCCAAGTGTGCAGCGCTGGGTATCCCCATTAAGCTAACATTTGCTTTGGTCTAAGATAGCAGGGCATGTTTCCAGAGCGCAAAAGGCAACACCTTATAGATAGGGAGCCAGGACCTCCTTATTTGAACGGTCCTGGCTCCAAAAGGAAAAGATGGCAATGACTGGAAGCAGCAACTCTGGGCTTCAAACCATCTCCAGTGAAAACCAATGAGTGACATGACACCTCACATCATCCATCCATCTTTATATACAGTCTAAAGTTCAGTATCAACATTTTTACAACTTGTGAAATACGTTAACATTTTCACATTATGTTGACAGAAAACATAATTCAGCCAGCATTAAGTTTCCTGCAAAACGTATTTGCTGTTGCAGTTAAACTGTATATGAACATCATTTCTAGGAGACAGGGTTGGTGGGAGTATGCCTGTGTTTTGTGTGCAAAGGACAGATGATCAAGTTTGATACAGAGAACCAACGAAAAAGAAATGGTATACGTTTTTCCGTTTCCGAAGCAGCTTCCTAACATTTTGTTTACTGCAAGCAGATTACAGCAATTTTAGCTAGAGAAAGGTGGTCAACAGGTGTGTTTAACTCTAAACAAGCTATCAAAGTAGACATTAAAGAGAACGACACTTGCATGAAACCGTCTGCCATTGTTGTTATTGTCGTTGTGTTTCTTCTTCCTCCTCATCCAGTGAACTGCCAATAAAAAACAATGAAATGCCACCATCTGTTTTGTCACCAATATGACAGCGTTTCTACAAAGCTCTGTTTTCCCCATACACACTACAACGCCAAGCCGGCGTTTTCAGATTGACACACTCTGGAGGCCATTTTGGAAAAACTCCATTTTTGGGGAAGAAAAATGCTTTTTTAAGTCTGGACAGAGGGCCAAAACTGACAGAAAAAGATGTGTTTGCAGATTTAGCCAACTTAATGTGGACATTTAAGTGTGGAGTTGGAGGAGAATCATTTTTACAAAATGGAAGTATTTCTTAGCAAAACAGATAACATTCCGCATTGGAAGATATTTTTAAAAATCTGTGTTAGGAACGCCATATTCTGTTCTTAAATCAGTGAACGAATTTAAATTGCATGTTTTTATGAAACAAATCTTTGCATTGTTTTTTCCTGAGTTTGTCCATTTGCATATATTGACTGATGTTAAGTGTTTGTTCAGATCAGGATTCTGATGGAGAATAGATGGAAGAATGTGGTAATTCCAAGTTTCTTAATACAATCCTTCCAAATTAGAAGTGTGTTGAAAACAGTGAAATATTGATCCATGTTTTTTTTATCTTTTTGATGTGTTTTATAAATATAAGAAGTCAAAAAAAGAAGAAGGTTGGAACTTGCACCTTTCCATTGACTTTGTATGTAATCGCTTCATGTTCTGTCTGAACACACCATCAAGCTCAAGCCATCAAGCTCAAGTGAAAATTAAGTCATGAGTCACTGGTGTAAATTCAAGTTGCTTTTTTTTTTTTTTTTTTAACTTTTTCAAGTCAAGTCTGTTGTCTTGACTGGAGTTAAAGTTTTGAAAGTGTATTCCTCTGATAAGAGCAGATGGTATGTTGATTGAAATAATTAAGAAAAGAAGTCTGCCCATGGGTTAGTCCTTTTGAAAACAGACTGTCAGAGACAGTGCCAAAGTTTTTTCTGTAATAAATATTAAACTTCCAACAACTGAAAACTTGGCAACAGCAGCAACAATTCCAACACGTCTTGAACCGAGTCCAAGGCCAAGTCTAGGTCCAAGTAAACCGTTGACAAAACTGGAGCAAAAAGTGAAATATTTTTACTGAGCCAAAACGTCAGACAACCATTTGCGTTGGTAGCAGAAATTAATTTATAGACCAAAGTTATTTGTATCACAGTAGGAATTCCATTTCTGTAAACATTGTACACATTTTAAATGTCAGGGTGCCAACATAAATTATTATCTTGGCACAACACATTTAGGAGATGTTATGGGAATATTAAAGTCAGTATGTGCATTCCCAGTCTTCTGACGTCTGATTGTGGTGGAACATGTGTGTCATGCAATGTGTGTGTCTGCAATTGCGGTTGCACCATGTAACAGTTTATAGGTGAGGCTGAATGTTGACACTGAATATGTGTGAAAAGTACAGCAGGTTAAGATGACATTTTATGATCAGTTTAAACTTTTATTGCAACAACTTACACAGGTTTCCTGTGGGCCTGTATGTTTTATAGGTTAATGGGAAGAGCATGGCGGTAACACTGCAAGGACTAGGAGCTTAATCCCAAATGGGATCCCACATGCTTAATAATGTATGAAGTTGTATGGTACAATAATGGACTTGAGTAAAAGCAAACATCTCTTGGCATATGGTAATACAGTTTCAGTCAGCATACAGCTGTCTGAGGTATCATACCGTAAATGTGTCTTTTATTTCAAGGTTTCAAGAAGCAGCCTTTTTTTTCTCATAAACTGAGACATGCAGGTATGCTCTTTTTGAAGATTACTTTCATAGTATTTAATCGTTTGAAGGTAGTATTAAATGTTGATTGCACCATTTTTAGTTTCAGATATGTAATGTTAGCGTATTACACAGGTCATAGGTAGCAACAGTGCTTGTAAATAAGTGAGTCTGAGTGTTTATAAACTACTCATTTACAAATGTTTATTGTATGTATTTGCAACAAAAAAGTGCATCACCCAGATGATGTTTTTTTTATTTTATATAATTTTATATAATGTCTAAAGTGTCAGTGGCAACTAAAGCATGATTAATATTTTTAAGGTTACGTACATAGTTGTGAGGTGTGAATGTCACCTATTTGTTTGCATTTGAGCTGTTTTGAAGTCCAGTATTGCTGCTTATAGTCAGCACCCTCTTTTCCTTGTGGAGCCAGGACCTTCCAAATAAGGAGTGCAGGGTGTTGCCTTTCATGCTGTGGAAAAATGCCTTGGATCGAAGCCAACACTACCTCATTGGGAACGATGATCGATGCACACTCATTAGCTACTTTAGCTAAACTGTGCTAACAGGGCAGGTATCGTAGTCAAGTAATGTTAAATTTACATTAACAAATTTATATTGCAACAAATTTAATTTTACAAATGTATATTGCAACAATCTAGCAGGTGAGTGAACTGCCAATCACAGCTGCAATAAACACCCACACAGCAGACATCAAAGTCTACTATAAATCTTCAAATCTTATTAAGGGAGCAAAAATTGCCAAAATGACCACCAGCACACTTATTAAAGGGCCAAAATCGATATAATCCAAAGTGTTCTTAGCCTAAACCTAAACAAGTGCAGGGTGCATAGTGCATCATGCACCTGTATGTATTGTAGAGAGGTGCTGTATACATATATATTATACTATACATATAAATCTGCCTTAAATGTCAGCTGTGTATGTAGATACAAATCCACAGCTTCCCTCGTTAACAATTGATCGGCATGACATCAACTGAGCATTGGGTGTCTTGCTTAAGGGCTCCGCTATGACATCCAAGAGCATGTCTGATTCATTTGATGCTTCACATGACTGTGTTCACACATATGGGGAATGTGTGAGACTGTGTGTACTCATTCCTTTGTGGTTTGTCTATGTAAGTGTGTGGGAGACTGTATCCCATTGTCTAGGATTAAGTATGACAGCATAAAATAATGTGTGTGAGTGTGTGTGTGGCACGTAGTTGCTGAAATAATTGTTGGTTCCAAGGGGCCTGGATAATTGTTAATGTGTCTTCCACTATGGACAGGGCACGCACACATACATACACATCAGTCTCTCACACACGCTTCACTGAATAGCAGTGCCTCAACGCTGCTCATTATCTGTTCAGGCGTGACAGTGAAAAACCGGGTTACTGCTTTGCAAGTGTACACACATACTGTATATACTGCACACACACACACACACACACACATCTGAAGGCACAGACATGCAAACACCAGTCATGACCAGTTATAAAACAGATGAATCTGGAGGAGAAAAGGAGGCAAAGGAGAGCCTTTACAATAGAGAAGAGCTCAGGGGCTATTCACCTTTTTATCTCATTTATAGGAATATGAGAGGGAGGTAAAGAGAGAGAGAGAGAGAGCATGAAAGACATGCAGAAAGAGGGAATTAATGGGGAAGAAAAATCATCATCCAATCGATGACATTAAGCGATGCTAATTTAGTTACATCTCATATTTCTGAAAGATCAATTTGACAAAGAGAAGTGGAAGGAGGGGATGAGTGCTCTTATTAATCTCTTAATTTCTATATGAGGTTAACATTAAACAGGATGTGCAGCCAGAACAGTAAAGCGTGTGAAGATGATGAGGCACCTCTATTACCTGAGGTCAAAGTGATATATGAGGCAGGGCCGTCAGACATATGAGCCGTAAAATCAGGTGATCATCAGTGTGGAGCGACGGGCTATTTGTCTAGATTTACCAGCGTCTACAATGTGGAGATTAAACTCCTCTCGTTATCAAGAGGGATGCAGTGTATTGTTGAAACTATTGCTCAGATCTATCTTGGTTTGAATAGCACAGTGATACAGAGTAGAATTTTAAACACCCTGGATTTAATGGCCTTATTGCCTTATTGTAGAGTCTGTCTCTAGGATTGATTCACAGGAGTTTAAACATCACCATAGTACATCGATAACAATGTAGAAAGGACAACTGATGTTTCTGTTTAAGCCATTTATTGCAACCATGCACATATGTAGAGCAATAGATGACGAGGCTTCTGACGATAATAGTTTTCTATAAATGATAAACAGAAATACACAAGAATTACATTTAACAATTTATACAGTTAACCAATGTATAACACACAATTAGGCACCTAACAAAATAGTGAATATTAGTGCTCTAAGGGGATGATGGGTAGGCCTACCACTGCTGAAATTAGTACTAAATCATAGCAAACATTACATCAACATCCTTTTTTTTGTGCCTAGAATCTTTAAAGAAATTGGGAGACATGCTTTTAAGTTTAAAGCACCATCAGATTGGAATAATTTTTCTAACTCACTCAGATCAATAATAAATGACTTCAAGACTTAGTTGCTTGTCCAACTTAAATCTACTTGTTCTTGTTTTTGGGGCTTATTCTCTATTTAAATTTTGAAATAAATAAATAAATTTGAATGTCAATGTAAAAAAAAACAAAACGGTTGCTTTCATTTGGTTCAATTTGGGATTTTCTGCGCGTCTTTGCTCAATTTGATACTAAATCCCTTCGAGTAAATTGGTAAGTTACGCACCACAAGCAGAGAAGAATAATCGAAAAAGTGCTGAAGGAAGGCAATTCATTGGAGTTCCAGTGTATCCAGCTGTTATAAACCTTTTCATTTGAAGCCTATGTAGAAAATCCTACATAAATTTCTTACATGGGTTGTTTTTAAATGTGACTTATGAGACAGGATTTCCGCGGACAAATAGGGTGTGAAATCAGATCTGTAGAGTTCATTGTAGCATCGTATGGCATAATGGTGCTGTGTCCTGGGAATCTGAAGCCACTGTCACAAGCAGAACGGAGGAATTAAAGGTCATCAGTTCAAATCCCTGACCTCAGACGATATGTGTGTAGACTGAATGCCTTGATTCTTCAGGCATGCTCTTTCCGGAAATCCCTTGAACAGGAAATCACACCAGGGACCTATCTCTCCTCCTAAGAGAGTTCATAAATGTAATACAATACAGTACAGCACAGTATACAGATCTCATGTTACCATAGATAAGTGAGGGTTTAAGATTAGATTTATTGTATACTCTCAAATCAGCTAATACTCTCAGGAATATGAACTAAAGACCAATCAAATTACCATAGAATACTAGATGAGCACAACACAGTATAAAATATATTTTTTAGCTGAAAACAGCTATTCCAGACACTTAATTTAATTCATGTCAGCTTTAAAATTAATGGGTCCTGTACATTAAAAATGTAACAGCTGAAGGAATTGTATATGTTAGGTCTTTCAGGCTCTTAATTTTCACACTTGGATTATTTGAAGACATTTCCAATAGGAAACCAGCAAAATGTCCTGCTTTGTGTTTCATGTATGTCTCTAACTTCATATCTGATTATCTTTGTATATGTAATCAATGCTATTTAAGAAATGTAATATTTAGGGTCCCAAGTAAGTATCCCTTTTTGCAAGGAGCCAGTATATCATTTTAAATATTGGTGGAGACCTGATTGTCTCAGAGTGAAATAATAAATGCAATTTCAGGTACTTTGCCACCCTAAGACTGATTATAGATTTACAGCCCAGAAGTCACGTCCATATTTGTCGAATTTGCACCTCACTATTTACCTCCGATGGCAATGTTCATCATCATCACCATCATTTTATTTATTTAAATACTCGGAAAACACACTGAGGGAGAACCCTCGTTTACAATGGTGATGAGGTACAGACAGACAATAAGAGCAGACACACTAAAATCACCCAAGAAAGCAAGGAGGTAGCAATAAAGGCAGAATACATGGTTACATCAATTAAAAACAAGGTACTAAAAGGTAAAAGACAATTAGACAAATAAATAAATAAAATAAGATAACAATCACAAGATTAAAAGCAATAACAATAACAATCAGTAAAATTAGAAATTAAACCTTGGAATTGACAGTATTAATGAGGTCAACTTGAAGTTTTTTGGAGGCATATTACAGGTATGTGCAGCACAGTAACAGAAAGCAGATCTTCCTAACTGAATAGAATCTAATATAGGACAGTGTCATCTGCGTAAAGATGGAAGTTGCAATTGTACAATGAAGAGGTCATATTGTTTATATAAATAGTGAATAAGACTGGTTCAAGGACAGAACCTTGGGGAACTCCTTTTGCAATGGGGAGAGAGGACTGGATATTACCTGTCTTGACACACTGCAACCTATCAGAGAGATAATTCCGAAACCACAGGCAGCTAGCATTGTCAAAACCCAAAGAAGGCAAGTCATTGTAAAAGCAGAGAGTGGTCAACTGTGTCAAAACCTTTCATTAAATCAATAAAAAGAGCAGCACAGTGTTTTTTTAGGCCTGAAACTGTACTGAAATGCAGATAATAATTATTTCAACTGTTCATTAACACATGACTCAAGTATTTTTGCAAGACCAGATAGTTGGACGATAATTATTTAATTCAGATTTGCTACCTCCTCTATGGTGAGAAAGAACATAGGCAGTCTTCAACTGATGCCAGAGGTAATGCCAAGATTGAAAATATGAGTTTTATATTCAGAAAATAGCTGTGCTGATAATTTCAAAGCAAATGGCTCCTGTTTGTCATCATCCATTGATTTTTTCACATCAGTATTGCATAAAGCATCAGCTACCATCCTCCTGGAGACAGGAGATAAGCTAAAGGAGTAGTTTACTTCAGCAGTAGTATCAAGGAAAGATGATCTATGTTCTTCCAACACTAAGACTGTCAAATAAATGACAAGATACAGCGAAATGATTGTTCCAGAATTTACTGGGGTTATAAGAGCAATTAGTAAAGGAGTGTAGATAATAGTCAGTTTAGGCTTTTCTGACAGCAGCAGTGCACTTATTCTTCAACTGTCTAAAGGCAAGCCAATCACAAGGGTCTTTGGTGTGCCCAGCCAGAGCCCATGCTTTTCTGAGCTTTCTACCTTATTTTATTCCAGAAACAGTGAACCAGGGAGTGGAGCTACATTTTGTTCTTGTCTTTTTAAAAGGTGCATTCTTATCTAAAACTAAGTTAAAAACATCAGTAAAACAACTTAAAGCTAGTTCAGGATAAGGGATTTTGATAGTGTCAGCGATTGGACTGAAGAAAAAGTCTGGTCATTAATTTTTGTGTGTGTGTGTGTGTGAATTAGTTTTCCTCTGTTTCACATTTCTAATGCAAACAATCAGGCAGTGATCACGAGCACCAAGGTCAAATACACCCCAGGCAGGATATTTCTGTGCTCTGATTTTATAATATTAAAATTAAGCTTGACTTAGAGAAATCCTTCAGGTTGGGGCAAGTGGGTTTCAAAATAAATTGTGTAAAATTAAGATTGTAAAAAAAGCTCTTTAAGATTATAAGAGCTGAGGTAAACCAATCTAAATTGAGATTGCCAAGGATAATCACCTCGCGATCAATCAATGGTGCAATTGATTCAGCCAGTTTTTCTAGGGCTTCTGAAGGGCAGAGCGACACCAATTACTATTACTGAATTATTCTGCCCAGATCATTTTTCAAGGAAATACATTCCAAATATTTAGGAATTGAGAATGACGTCAGCTCGAGGGAAATATGATTTTAATTATACTGCCACACTACCTCCTTTACCAGCTATATCTGCTCTGAAAATACTGAAACCACTAAAAGAAACACTTTGATTATCAATCTCTTTTTCAGCCAGGTCTCTGCTAAAATAATAACATCTGAATGAGTTGAGATAATAGGATACTTAAGTGATCATACTTGTTATGACTTAGCAAACTATGTATATTTTGATGTAAGAAACCAAAACCACTTAAAAACCTGTGGATCATTTAAATTAGCGTCTGAAGTGATGAGTGCTACCCAGAAGTAATCGATTTTAGAGCTGGCTTCATTAACAGTGACGAGGTTCCTGGAACATGCATCAGATTGTTTGACTGAAAATCTCATAGGGCATCTCTAAGTGATTATCACAGGGACGTTGAAAATATCTGTGGTCCAAGCCTGATAGAAAAGTAGATGTGGAACCAAACAAATAGGGACTGGGAGGAACATCAGTCTCTGACAGACCGGTCATTTCCGCTCATGAAAGTCAAGGGGTAGCATGGTTGATTTCTGTGAGGAACGCCTGTATGTTAAATTGCCAGATAGCATCCAAACTCTAGCTTTGTTCAGGTGGAGACCATCTGGGCCAAAAAGTTACCCTCGTTCCCAGAAGACATTAAAGAAATCAATAAAATCCAAACCGAGAGCATCACGAGCAGAAGGCAGCCAGGTGTTCAGGCTAATCAGTCTGCTGAAACGCCCCATTCCACAGCTAAATGTGGCAGTTGGACCAGAGATTATACTTTTGGATGTTTTTAGTATGTTAAAGTGGGCGAAATCACACTTTAAAAGCTCAAACTGCTGCCTAGGAGTGTCATTCCTGCCAACATAAATAATGCTATCTACTTCATGGTGGGATTTTATTATGTCTGGAACTTTGTCTGCAATGTTAAGCACTTTGGTACCAGGAATGTGAATGCAGGAAGTAGTATGCCGTGTATGTCGAAAGGTAAGAAAGGTAGGATGGTTGGACATGAAGCTTGTCTGACTGTCATGCTTCTATCCTGTCACAATTAACATTTGTCTTTTTATTAACCATAAGCACAATTTCCCTAACCTTAACCATATAGTAGCTGCCATGTTAAAATATTATAGAGTAAGAATTTTAGAAAAAAAATAGCATTGGCAAGAAGAAAAAAAAACGTTCAAATGAATGTAATCAAAAGGTATGAATGTTCTTGTCTTGCAATAGAGTTGGATTTAAAGGCTGCTGTAGGAATAGGATCTATCTCTAAATAAATGTACCGACTTTTGTTTTACTAGTTTGTTGAACCAGTTGTACTGTAGCCAAGAAGTCACTAAACTGCTCCAAATGAGCAGCTTAGTGGTGACTGTGGCCATCAAAGATAGCTTACTGATTCTTGACAGTTTGGATAAAACAGGTTTTAATTTTGAACAGAAAAAAGTTGAAATATTAACAAATCTAAACTTTTATGTTTATAGAACAAGGTCTCAGCAATCAGGCAATATTTCAGTGTAACCTCCTGATTTTGTAATTCTTTTTATAAAATATGTGTGCTGTCATTACGTAGTTATTCTAAATACCATCAGAAACAATAAAAAGCATGTTATTCCTATTTAGAGCTTTTAAATCATTGTCTCTACACCATAGATACACATATGTACCGTTAAATGTTAACTATTCTCTTCTGTTCATTTTTTTTATACTCTTTCACATGTACTCCTTTAAAAAACTTTTACAATATGCAACTTTTGTCATCAGCATTAAATACACAACATAACAACTTTGGACATGAAAAAAACACTTTTTCAATTTTAAAGAGACAATTACTTTAATAAATCATCTGTATTGGAGAAACAGAAAAGTTAAAAAGAAAGTTAATTATTAAAATGATGGTTTTAGTCTCTGGAGGTACAGGAAATAGTGTTGGCCTGTGTGTGGAAGAAATAAAGGAGCAATTATGTATATTATGAATAAAGAGATTAATTAAATATTACAAGCCATACTAGTATTTATTGTGATCATAAATTATATTCAAGCCTCCACTGAAGATGATTGTCAACACTGTCAAACTATGTGTCACCACCGTCAAACAGACAACCTGACACTTTTTTTTACATTTGCTAGCTGCCTTTGGCCTCTACTTAAACTACATACATTTATGTCATTTAAAGTAATTCTTTCTATACAAAAGAGACGGTGTTGACACTTCATGCTTGTGACAGTAGCAACATCAATATAATATGTAAAAATTATGGAAAAAACAGCAAACTTACAGGAGCTTGTGTGACCTTGTTGCAAACTTTGGACACATTTTGAGCAACCACAAAATAAAAGTAAATATTGTTGAAAATCCACTGCTTTTAGTTTTAGGAGGTTTTTCACTCTACTCTTTCATCTGGTATATATTATACATTCAAATCATTTTTTTCACTGTTTTTTGCCAAATTGAAACAATAATCTCTTCTCTGAGGATTTTTATGGGTACTTTGCTATCATATAATCACATATACTTAAACAGAATTAACACTTTTCTTAGTGGGACATGTTTTTGCCAGAGTCTCAAGAATCAGTGAGCTCCCAACTACAAGCAATACATACACGTCTCCATGCCTCATCCCCTCCTCCTTCGGGTCATTGCTATAAATACCAATGTGTTACTATTTGACCAGTCTGGTTAGATAAATGTTTGGAGAAATCCCTTTCAGGCTTTTTAGTGGCTCTGAGCATGACTGCATGTCACAAGCTCTTGACGTTGCGGGCTTAAATCTTGCACACAACCATTTTGACGCGTCATCATGTTCTTTCTGTGAAGCAGAAATACCATAAAAGAAAAACTCCTTCAAAGAAATTTCCAACCTGATGCTCTAGTTGACTGAGCCACTGCGACAGGCTCACTATGTCGCTGTTATGTAAGGTTATACAGTATGTCATGTAAGAGAGCAAAGGCCCAGATAAACAGGATAAGTGGATTTAGATGAAGAGGAGTTATGTTCACAGTTTCTGATTCTATTCTTATAATAGAAAAATGTGGCACATTCCTTCATACAGGGGTAGATATAATGGATATACACACACACAATTGCAAACACACACACCTGAAATGAGTTTGTGATGTTCTCCATAATACATAATAAAACAAATGCAAACATGCATATATTATTTCACACAACCAGAGTCACTCAAAGCATAATGCTAGCAGACATACAGGCTTATTCTATACATTTTTACTCATTTGATTAATGAGTACAAACAAATTAATAGATTTGGATACAAATAATTTTAGTCGTTTAAATCAAGTAAAATTACAACTTCAAAAGATTTGATTTCCTTTCTTTGTTTCATAATGTTTTGAAATAAATATTTCAGGTCTTTTTGACTGCTGATCAGACTTGAAAATCTTTGAGCTTTGGTAATTGCAATGGGCATTTGTCATTATTTCTTTAAGACTAAATTATGAATAACTTAACATAAAAATTAATAGAATCATTTAAAGTAATTATTGCTAGTTTTAGGATTATACTATAACTATAAAAGTGGACTTTTTAGTGGGGATGAGTGAGTGCCAATACAGGAAGCAGTGTGACATTTTAGTGTGTTGAAAAGATTTGATGAACACTTCTCACCTTGGTGCCAATAATGTTGTTGTTTTGTTTTTTTTTAAGTTGCACTAATCAGTATTTCTATAATAACAATGGACCAAATGAATAAGGGTTCGCTCATAGTGATAACCTGACTCTGTTTTACGGCTCACAACTTTACTGTTTGCTTCAGTTTCATCAGCGTCATTTCCAGATGCAGAAGGCAGCTGTTGTCAGCATAAAAGCTCTAAAAACCCCACTGTATGCTACCTGACCAACAACAATCTGTAGACAGACAAAGCTGAGACCAAAATTAAGCTAAACGAGTAGAGTGAATATTGAACTTACATTCATCAGGTGGCCAGAAGTACAACTCCGATTGAATGGTAATGTTGCTCTGTTTTTGCTGGATGTGTAAATAGGCAACTGCTTAACAAGTTCGCCTTATCACGTAATGAGGTAATAATATGTCAGTGTTGAATTTACAGCTTGTTCCTATGCAACCAAGTGGTCAAAAAATCAACAAATAAAACCATTCATCACAGATAACACATAATACATAATCTGGGGCTTTCCAAAATTGTTCTATATCAACATTCTTTTGGTGAGTGGGTTACAATAACTGAGTTAAGTGGATCGTGAACACACGCGCACACAATGGGTGGTTTGTTCATGTAGAAAGCGTTTGTGCAGAGAGAGAGACGGTTGATGTCCTCCAGCATTACCAGTGATCAACAACTAATTAGGAGGAGTTGTTCACAGTCTGTGTTAGCAGTAGTGATGCCAGACAATTTCAACACCCCTTAAATTTCTCTCTCCTCATGACTTTAGACAGACATAAAACAGTTTCTACTGCTCACCAATTATGTCTGGGCCGTTGGGCTCACTAATCCTCTCAAAAGAGTATGACATAGGATTTTTGTAGCAAAGTTAGAAATAATTCTTCCATTGGTGAGCCTATTGATTGGAGTGCAGTAAACTGCTTTCACTGCAGCTAACTGCACCACAGGATTTCAAAAGCTGGATACCGACAATCCTCAGCGCAGTGCATAACCATGACCTTGGGTCATTATTTGAATTTCCTGTCTTTTGTGGGCTTTGCTTGCAGAAAACATCTCACTTAAGCTTGAAAGACTGTTGTTATTTTGTCACTTGCTGAACATCTGTATTTACCTCTGCCTAATAGGAAAGTCTCCATAGGAAGAGAGAACTGACCACAAAGAGACTCGCTAGGGAGAGGAAGTGTGTCTAATATTACACATGAAAAATAGCTCCTTCGACAGGAGGCATGGCTACTTTTGTTTGCTTTCTTCTCCTCTTTTCATCCCTCATTCACCATCTATCTAATTAGCGAAAGTCCAGTGGGCGGATCTGTCACACAGGATGCACACACACACACACACTGTATGTAACAGACACAGATATATATCAGCACTATTAAAACTTTCACAATCCAGCCCCACCTACCTCATTTATCTCTCTCTGTCTTGTTAGACCTCTACTTGCTCTCATTGTCCCCTCTCCCTCTCCCTCTCTCTCTCTCTCTCTCTCTCTACTGATTTATGGAGATTCTTAAAAACGTCCCCTTGAGTCCTTCACACCAGAAATGCCCCTCCAGTGCTCCTCTGTCAAAGCAGAACAGAGACAGCGAGAGCCCGATACTTTCATAAAATCCTTGCATCCATGATAGATGAGAGCTTCACTGGGGACTGGGGAAAATTAGAAATTAATATGTTTCTGGTGGCAACATCAGAGACTCCTGTAATCTGTGTAGCAATTGGGGGTTAACTGCTCTCTCTCTCTGTCTCTCTCCCCCTCATCCCCTCCTGCTTGCTCGTGTTCACATTGTTGGCTTAAAAAATCCTGCCTGCTGGTGCAGTAGGATGTCGGCCAACCAGCTACAATATCTAACTGGCAACAAGTAGCTTTTGATAAACAGTCAACCACTCTATACTGATGCAACAAACGCTTAATTAAAGAAATATGTACCGTTTCATCATCAAGACCCCTGTATTTTGTCTCCTGTTTCCTGTCTCCTGTCTGAGACTTTTCAATGCTGAGAAAAACCTTGGAAATACAAAGACTGACTTAAAGAATAGGTTCCATTTTGATACAGTACTTTCATGCCATATGTAAGTTGAAAATCTTAATGGGTCTCATGCAAGAACATTTAGGTATTCTTATCCTAAAACACTCTTTCTTTGTGAGTTTGGTTCATATGAATGTTTCACGTCAGATTCAACAAACCCTCTAAAATGCCCGAACTTGTCGCAAATTGTTCATTTCGACCTGATGAATGCCACCTGTTCATGAGAAGGTGCATGTTCATGACACTTGATCATTAACATAATCAATGCCCCAAAATTTTGTGATATGAGGCTACATGTTCCGCTCTGTTTGTGGGTGAGTGTCAGTAGCAAATAGAAAATATTAATACGGCTACCAACGACATGTTATCAGAACAGTAGAACAAGTGTTTCTCCCTTTATGAAAAAAAAAACAGAAACTATTTGTTCATGACTAGTATGATGGGTCTGGACCACTCATAACTTTGTTACCTGAGAGAAAATGCTAAGTATGTAAAATGGATAAATGCCACATATTTTCTCATACATGTCTCTTAGGAACAAACCTGTATGGGTGGTTCTTGCATGAGGCCCATTGATTGCTGTAATCATTCCTCCTATATATCCTTCTTAGATCAACTACATAATAAAAAATGGGGGCAAAATACAAAATCCTTGTACTCGTGCAAAAATGTGTTCATAAAGCTGCTCTAATCAATTATTTTATATTAACAATTGATGAAATGACTGTGTAATGTGGGAGAAGTCACTTGTAGTGAAGAACCCACAAAGAATTTTCACCCAACTCTACCATTTCCTTCAGCTCTACAGAGCTTTTTTTAACATCTTTCAACTCGTTTTGGTTTAACATCCCATAACTTTACTGCTTGGATTCAATCTTACTGCTTTCATCAGCATTGATTTCAGCAAAAAAGCTAAAAGCTAATCTTTACACTCGCTGTCTAGCACCAAACGGCAGTAAGACAAAGTTAGCAACTAGCTAGTGAACATCTTAAGAGTTGGTGGAGCCCAAATAAGAGCTAGTTGGAGACTGTCCTCCGAACAACAACAGGATCAGTTGTTTATGCAGCGCCCCAAAACAACATATATTTATGTTCAAGTGAGAGAAGCCCCCTAGTGGCCATAGTAATTATGACTGGAGCAAAGAGGAAATTAGGTGACACTATTATAGAGTGACAACGTCCACATAGGGAAGAGTTTGCAATGGATGGATGGGTCAACAACACATCTGGCTTTAACACAGGAGACTGTTGTTTGTTTCCTGTTTCCAACCACAAGTAAATGTTGATTTTTCTAAACCACAATGGTTCCCTAACCTCAACAAAGTACTTAGTTTAAACCAAACCATGATCTTTCAGAAGAAGAAAGTAACAGCCCATTCTCGCTATGTGGGGACCTACCAAACATTGCTCAATGACCCACTCTGAGCCTCACACTTTAGATGGAGTACACTGTGCCAATCATTTTGATTTGCTTACAGGATATTCAGTCATTCCAGTGAAACTGTCAGAATTGCCAGATGTTTTCCCTTCGGTCGTTCCTCAAAGTGTCCCCCTTGTGTCATTTCACCATCGTCTGAGTCGCTGATGTGTGATATTATTTCAAATGAATTCAAATTGAATCCTGAGATGTCAGATGAAAGATGATCATGTCAGGGGAGGATGATTAAAGTGTCTATGTGTCAGTCCCTTCACATCAATGGGAGAGACTGTTTTCCTTTTCTCCGTTCTGAAGTTGGTCAAAAAACTACCAGAGAAAATTAAAAATTGCTTCTGTCGTGGCACTAATGATTTCAGTGGAAGAGGTTATTTTGGTATGGAGCAGCTCCATAAAGTATGCAGTCAGAATTTAAAAGTGTCTCTAAGACTGACAGAATAAAAGTAACTTAGACAGTAAATGGACCACGTGAATGGGGATAATCATTTAGGGACCTTGGGAAATAAAGTCCTCTAGAAAAAGTTATTTTTCAGAGCAAAACTTTTTAAAAATGCTGTTTTAGATGGGAATGTGGTGAGGTTAGGTAGGTAATGAGGCAACCTTGTGCTGCTGTGATGATTCATAACTTTCTCTTTCTGTAAATATAGAACACCTACATGGAGCCTTTGTAACTGGAAACAAATGGCAAAAGAGCAGAGGAAGCTTGCCTGAACACCTTTGTCGGAGAGCATCATGGTGTGCATACTGTGTGTTTCTAGTGTGTGTGTGTGTGTGTATTTCAGTTGTACAGATTGTCTTCAATAAAACAACCAAAAATCAAGGACACAAGTACATTTTTGTAGGTCTCTACAATCTTGAGTGCTCAGTTTGGGGTGAAGGGATAGAGTTTGCATTACAGTTCAGCCAAAGGTAAAGCATTTAGTGGTTAGCGTTAGTGTTAGGGGTTAGGAAATTAACCAAAGTCTACTCAATTTCTTTACAAGTCTAAAATTACAGGGGCTGTGAATGTACTGTATGTGTGCTTGCAACAGAGAAAGAGATTAGAGACTGAAAATCAGACGGATAAGACTGGATCTCTTCACTGAGACTTTCTAACTTTTAACTACACGTCTCGATCAGATAAGTGGTATTATCATACATTTTGTATTAGTGGGAATGTATTATGAAGGAAATCAAATAACTGAAACGTGGGATGAAATTCTTTTCAGAAGAATGTTCAGTATTCTGTCAAGCTCTCATTGCAGTAGTTATTACATCTGTTGCATTTGTAGATCTTGCAGGGCCCTCTCAAACATGCACAAAATCAAATAGTGCTTTGGATAAAAGCACAATTACTAAAATGGTGCTCTTAAATGAATTGTTCTTAAATCAAAATTGTGATTTTTAAGAGTGCAAATGGCAAAAGTTGTGTTTTTTATGTCTAAAGAAGCGGTAAAAGTGTTAAATGTTTCTCTGTTTGCAACACACTACGACAGCACAGCTGTGGATAATAAATTAATGTTATTTACATGAGTTTGCCAAACTACTCTACAACTACTATGTTCATAAACTGCTCATGTCTGGTTAATATGCTCTCAGAATCTATGAATATGCAAATATTGTTCATTTCAAAAGTTTCACTGCTGGACACACATGTTTCCTACTTCACTGTGAAGCACATTCTCACTGTATGTGTACGAGAGGCTTCAAGTTACTACATCACACTTGTGTCAATTGCATACTGGCCCTTGATTGGCTCCAAACTAGTTGTGATGTCACAAATCGATGCTGGTAGGTACACCCCTTCAACTCAGATTTAAGGAGAGCACAGAGAAACTTTCCCCCCTTCAGCAGATGAATGTGAAAACAGCCTTCACATCTCTCTGTATTCTGCACAGTGAAGCTCAAACATCTAACTGAAGGAACAAGAAGAAAACACATTTTTGACTGGAGGCGGACTTTAAAGATTAGTCAACCTCCACCATGAGCTGCTCTCGTGGGAAAGACATCGCCAGCAGTTCTTTGTTGACAACTGCAAACAGCTGCATATTCATTTTCTATTCCTTTTTTTAAATGATGTTTCCTAGACTGACTAGACTGAGAAGTACGTGTGTAATATAACCAATATCTCTAGACTTGATGTTTGTTCATGTGAAAGAAAACAAATATCAAGCACATTCTCTTAGGCTTGCTGCTAATAATGTCTTTATAATCCTTCCAACTGAATAAACCTGCCCTACATCTCAACTAGAAATAATATGTTCACTGAATTTAAATGCCTTAACAGTAAGCCTATGATTGCCATGACCTGATAATAACCTGATAATATTACACAAGTGCACACAAGTTACACAAAGTTTAAAGAAATGACTGCCATTGCAATAAGGTAACTTATTGTGTGACTCACTGTATATTGGTGGAGACTAAAGTTATGTCATGGTTACAATAATCACTTGTTTAAGTTTATGGAACAATTGTGGTTAAAATATAACAGCACTGACTGTTGATAAGAAACGGGAAGCAAACAACAATCTCCAGTGTCAGATTCCCACATTTTGTTAACCCACTCATCCACCTCAACCTCCTCTCACTGCAGACTTAATCACTCTATAATAATGTCACCTGACTTCCTCCATTGCGCAGATGGCCAAGAATCATAATTATGACAGCAGCTAGAGAGCTTTAACACTCGAACGTAATTAGATGCTGTTTGTTTGTTTAAGTGTGTCTACTTTTCACAACAACACTAGAGGGCGCTGTAATGTTATCTTGTGTAGCCTAAATGTGTGTCTTGTTTCGAGCCCACACCATGGTCAGGTCACTGAGAAGATGATTATTCTAAGGCAAGCGGCAAGCTCCAGGTCTGAAAAGTGAAGCCAATGCAGAAGTGCCTTAAACCTGCATTCTCTCTGATGGCCAAAAGAAGTCTGATAGTATGGAAGTCTATGAGAAAATGACCCTACTTCTCACGTTATTTATTACCTCAGTAAACATTTCCTGATGTGTTTATAGTCTCAGTTGCTAGTTTTTATGGTCCCATTTAGAGTAAAATAGATGATAAAGCAACGTATGGTTTAGGGTGTGGCTACCTCTTGATTGACAAGTTGCTTCCACAGCCACATTGTTGGTTACTTACGTTACATATTATAACCCCAGATTAGAATAGGAGTGTAGGTGTAGCTGTCGCTACTTCAGTGTGTTTTCAGTTCATAAAAGTTCATTTTTAACATTTTCGTCACCTAAAAAACTCTACAAGACCCTCTAAAGAGTTGGCTGTTCAGTTTTTTTTTTTAAGTACATTTTCTTTCAAGCCTATTTTTCACTAGCCAAAATTAGCATTAGTATTAGCATAACCATAGACTAAATGCACCACACGAACCAAGCTAGCAGCTAGCATTAGGGTCAGCTCAACCCTCTCGTCCAAACATGTTCACTTCTGGCTCCAAAAATCCAAGATGGCGACAAGAAAAATGCTGAACTCAAAGCAACAAAACAGAAGTCCACAAACCAATGGGTGATGTCATGGTGGCTACATCCTTTTTTTTTACAGTCTATGCTCTAAGGTGAGTGTTAATTGTAGTTTTTTTTTTTTTTTTTTTTTTTTTTGTTTTTTTAAAAAGCAGGTGTATGACCATATTCACAAAAAACGTACTTTTGTCATTTCTTTAATTGTTTATTTTTTGAGATCCCCTCCAAATATGTCTTAAGGCAAATAAAACCACTATGCTCTGCTTGGAAGAATAATATGTGTCTGATATGTTTTTTCCACAAAAAAGTATAATTACCACATTAAAATCCTTAATATAACATCAACTTCTTCATTTAAAATTCCAGAATCTTTGAAGATGCAAATATATTTAACTTCAGAAGTTTTACTGCTGGACACAAGATTTCTCCTCCTTCACTGTAAATCCATTCTCAGTGTATGTGCACTGGACAAAGTTTCCACATTACACTTATGTGTAAATTGCATACTGGACCAGGATTTGTTTCCAAACTAGTTGTGATGTCACAAATCATGCTTGTAGGGCCGCCCCTTAAAATCTGATTTAAGACGAGCACAGAGAAACTTTTCCCCTCCAGCAGATGAATGTAAAAACAGCCTTCTACTGTCAAACTCTGCACATACATCATTCTGCACGGTGAAGCTCAAACATCCAACTGTAGGAACAAGAAGAAAAACATATTTTTGTATTGGAGGGAGACTTTAAAGTTTTTTAAATTGTCCATCCATCTACAGTATATTCTATCTAAAACATTTATCCACTAATTAATACATACTTGTACACATCCCTGTTTGTCTTGGTTGAAAGAATGAATGGGGATGTTGTTTTTTATTTATACAGATCCACTGATTTTGGATAAAAGAAACAAGTGTAAAAGGTGTGCCAATCAGCTGCAGTCTCCCTCACACTCTCCCCTGTCTGTAGCCACTTCCACCTTGGAAAAATATCACTTCCCAGCTGCTCTGCTGCTCCAGTTTACACAAAGATCATGATGTTTACACTATATCAAAAAAAATGGCAAGTTACTAAAGTAAATTTGATATCCTGAAAAACCCACAGGTCAAGTTATCAATTTAATAATGATTAAGTGGGAAACACAATTAAGCCTTTCATCAGCGTCACGACTAATCCAATTATTAAAGATTATTTTAATCAGAATATTAAGTACCACAGACGCACCAGCCCCTGGCGCAATATTATATTTACTTTGTTTTAGGGAACAATTCATTTAACCTTGACAAATATCTTTTATGCCTGCTGAAATTCACATACCTAAGTTAAAATAACAACATGAATACGCTATGGATTTTCCACTCTTTCGCTCTGGATGTGAATGAAAGCAGAACACATTTTTACTCACATTTTTACGCTTCCATAAACAAAATAAGTGCACCCTTTGTTGATTTCTCTCATGATCATTTCCAACAGGAGACTATATTTTAGCCAAATTCCCCTTTATGTCCTTATTACACACGTCAATGCATCCACAGTGTTTTAGACTCACCTATAGCGAGCCACAGGAGCGTCTGTTTCTGCAGAACTGCCCCGGTCTGCGAATTCATCCTGTCGCTCTCAAAATGATCCACTGACTGAAGTAGCAACTCAAAGGGTAATAGGTGACATCATAAGTGACAACTACTGGACAAATCCATGTAATGTGGCCGTCCGGTAAAGCAGCCACAACAGAAGCCTCTGCTGTTATCACCTTGCGCAAACTGCTCGGATGGGGGGGGGGGGGGGAGCAAAGACTCGTCCGTGTGTCCCTGCTTTGCCTCAACTCCCCCGAATCTTCCTGTCACCGATCATCTGTCATCCAGACATGAAACATATTGACTCGTAAAGTTGTTGTTATCTTTCCCACCGGCCGCCCCCGAGGTTTGGAGAAATCCGGAGCGCGCTTTGTGAAGTGTGCACTGTTGGAAACTGTGCTGTGCTGTGCTGTGCGCAACGGGACGCACCAGCAGAGCTGAGACCGGTGGTGCTGAGAGGCTGTGTGAGCGCTCCCCGCCTCTCTCCGGGAGGACAAGACAGTGGGTGAGCGGAGGGGACACGGGGTAGACCCAAACATAGCAATTACAGTACAGGGAGGGGGAGTGGGGGTGATTTGGATAAAGGAGGAGGCAGTGGACTACTTATGGTACTTTTCCATTGGCTAATCGGGTACCTACCAGCAGCCAAAGCAGCCTGTGACAATAAACGGTAAACAAACAAACAAACAAATAGAAGTTATTTAGTTGACTAAACTAAATCTATTGCCTGAAATTGCTCTGCCACGATTAGAAACAGAATAAAGGTCAGTGAACTAAACTAATGACTATTACAGACATATGTTGATTCATTTTTTAGGAACAGTTGTGGCCATATAGATAAAAGCATGTATAGTAATACAGTAGTCAGTCATTAGTCAGTGCCTCGAGCCACATATTGTATATGGAGGAGCAAATTGTTATAAAACTCTCCACAAATTGGGCGATTTCTTTTAAGAGCAGCCTAAAACTTTATAAGAAACATAATTTCCTTGTAATGTTGAGGCCGAAGAGCTTGATACCTTCCGGGTGTGATGGTGGACAGGGAGCGTGTTCCACCTGTCCTTTGGATCTGAAGACAGGTGCATTGTGGCTATTGTGCGATGATTAGCACTGGAGGGTTCCGAGTTGTCGGACATCGCCATCTAGTGGTCAGGTGGAGACTTACAGGGCGAGTTTACATAAAGTTGATTACATGAGCCTTAAATAGTTTACCAAGCAGGTATGTTTGTTTTGTTTGTTTGCCAAAATTTCATGTATATCTTTATATATGATGACGGATGATTCTATTCAGTAAACTAAGGAGCCAATAATTTTGTAAAAATGTTCAGTATTTGTATGTTCTGACAATTTGTCAGCCTTAAAAAAACAGGAGGTCTAAAAGGAAGATGTGTGGTATTTGTCCCGACGGACCTTGGGTAGAGCTTTGGCAAGAACAAGATGTTCTGAGTGTGACACTGAAAATCTATCACAGTTTAAAGTGGTTTAACTTTAGCAGGAGAGAGTAAAATATGAAACCACCTGTGCATCCAATAAATATTACACATTGTGGTTATGATGAGAAGCTTTAGCCCTTTAACATCCATCCTTTTTACAGAATTTTCACCTATTTGGCACACCCAAATGTAAAAGCTTATAACAAAAGAACTGTAAGGCCACAATGCATGTATTTGGCTTCATTTGACAAGTGACATCTTCTAGTTTCTGGAAATGTGCTTGTTTAGCATGTGGCTAAAACACAAACAAAACTACATCAGTTCAAATAAGACTCAAAAAAGTGGTTTTGGTCCTCGTTTATAATGAGTCATATTTGAATAATAAACAATAATTAGGACATGCTTTACGGCAGGACCATGCAAATCACCACATACTTTCTACATCTTGTCAACCTGTATTAAATTCCAGACCTCTAGGCCTAACCTTATGGGAGCTGGGGAGTTTTTAGTTTGTGGTGTCACTGGTGTCCCTGAACCTCTCCAGTTATCTCCGATTGGCCAAATTGTGCCAATTGCTTATATTCATTACTGCGTGATGCTGCCGTTTGCAACTGGCTTAAGCGGGTCACCAGCGACCCGGTGGATGTTAAGAGGTTAACAGAATATGCACTTATGCAGCAAACCAGCAGTTCATGTTTGGATCCACATTGTCACCCAGTACAATATATTGCACTGTTTTATTTTAATCCATTAAACAGTTTTCTCCATTCCTCTAAATAGCTTTAACTTTTGAAATATTGCTCTATTCTGTATGTTGTGTATCAGCTTGTATCAACTCTTCACTGAAGCTGTATGATTACCTGAAATATTCCAACTAAAAACATGTTTTTCATGACTGCACTATTCCATCAAATTGAAACATTTTAGATGTCTTGTGTATTATTTTATATACATTTCCCTAAATTTTGCCTGACATATGTGGGATCTTTGGACACTTTGGGATCTCTACTAGAATTTACAGTGAAATGAAGTTATGTGGGTTGGAATTATTTTTGTCTTCACAGCGCAAGTTTGTAATGACTGCAGGACAGACGAAAATGGGATGAAAATGTTAAACAGTTGGCAGATAAAACGGCATGTGGCTGGAATATAATATTAACTTTGTTTCTGTGGATCATTACAGAGATCATCTAGATAGATGGACACCACTGCTGTGCTTTGAATGAAATCTCTTTGTCCACCCACGTATTAGAGTCTCAACACATATTTAATAATATGCAGAAACATATAAACTACCAGCCAACAAAAACAAGCATGAAGCATTATGTAAAGAAGAAAGGAGATAATCTGACCTAATACTGTTTTTTTTATTGTAATATAAACATCAAACTAAAATTAGTTTGAATATTTTTCATCTTTTAGTTCAAAGACTAATGTAGCTGGAAATAGTGACGCTTGGTGTGCTTTTTGAAGTGTTTAAACTGTGTCTTTCTTTGGCAGCAATTCTCTTTGAACTCAATGTGAAAAGGCACATTCACTTTTATGAAAAGGCATAAAAATGACTCATCTACGTGGGTTAGTTGGGACTATAGTTCAACTAAACCTTTGTTGTCTTATGGTCTTCTCTGCCAAAATACTTTTGTGTGGCTTTGTGATGTTACATCAGAGCATCAGAAGAAGCTCACAGACAACAAAAACTCAGAAAATGAAATGGCTGAATGGAAAACTCAGCTTGTCAAACCATCTCCCACTGACAGAAAGTCATGATTTGAGGAAGAGAGCAGTTCTCCAGCCCCAGGCCTCACAAATAAGGTCAGTCAAGAGGGCCGCATCACTGGTAAGAAGAACTGAGGGTTTTACAAACAGCAACAGAGAATGTTTTCAATGTGAAAAACAGCAACTGCAAGAAACGGAGGATGACTCAAATCGATCTGTGCCACCAAAAAGTCTCAAAGGGTCCAGAAAAAACGATACTACAGCATGAATGTGTGTCTTCAAAAGTATTTCCAGGTAGAGATAAAAATATTTCTACAGGTACATGACTGTGTTCCCCCTGTGCTAGTGAAAAGGATGCAAGAGGAGCAGGGATCTGAAAAGGCCACTTGGGATGTTTTACCATGTGTATGACATGAATGAATTCTGACAGTGTATTACAGTTTTTCTCAATTGTTTTGGCACATTTCTCGAAACATTTTTAAAGTTCTCAGCACTGAAGATGCATTTCCAAAAAAACAGCTCATACATGCAGCAAAACACTATAGTTAACCTGCCAAAGGCTGTAACTCACCCAGAACCTTTAATTCATGTCTTTAAACCTCCACTTTACACCTCTGTTGCCCCTGTCCAATGTTCATCTGAGCAGGCTGCTCCATGTTCACAAACTGTAGTAACTCTGTTGCCCTGAAGCTCTTTAAATGTGTTTTACATACCCATACTCATGACTTACACCTGTAAACTAAGCATTAGCATTGGTTGATCTAAGATGTGAGAAATTCCCCATTCGTAAGTGAAGTTCAAGTTTCACCTGACAGCAAATTTATCAATTTAGCAGACTTTACGACCACTCCATATCAATGCAATTCATGAAACATGGCCTCTGCAGATTTTGACTATTCTGCATGTGATGACTTACACAATGAAAGAATTCTTACATGTTTTTGAGAGTAAAACTATTCAACTGAGAAGAAACATAATCAACTTTGATCACAAAGACATATACAGTACAATCAATATTTGTTCAAATTGTAGACAATTTTATTTAGTCATTTGCCTAAATGTGCTAAAACGTTGCAAATGATAACAAAATGTTGTGAAGAATTTCACATATTGTTTTGACAACTTCAACTGTCATTTGAGAATTGAGCCAAAGTGACTGAGAAAAACTGTAAAAAGTAACAATAATAATAATAATACCAGCAAAAACAATGTGTTTAATCATCACACTCAGAGAAGGTCTCAACATGTCACTAAATTTACAAGACATTTGCGAAAAGTTAAGAGGATGGCATAAAGATGAAATCTGAAGAAAAAAGGAATTTATGTTATTATATCTGATAACAGATGGTAAATGGAGGGAAAGACAGAACACAATGAATTGTAGACCGAAAATCTCATCTCAAACCAAAAGTTTGAGGCAGAAAGATTGAAGAGGAGATGAAACAGAAAGATAAGTCTTAAAAAGGAAGAGAATGAGTGGAGCATGGCTGAGATGTAGAAAGTATTAAAAAAGGAAATGAAGCAAACTGATAAAAAAAAAATATCAAGGACAAAATATTAGAAGAAAAGAACTGAGCAAAAAAAAGGCAAATAATTTGTTGTGAAAAACAAGAGGTGAAATGTGAAATGGTATGGAGATCTGTGGAGCGCTGCAAGAAGGAATGAAAGACGATTGTCAAGAGGTGTAAAGTGTAAAACATGATTAAAGTGAAGACCATCAACAAGACCACTATCCACCATCACGTCTGACTGAGGTCTGACTGACTCAGGTAATAATGTTCATATAACATCAGGAGTGAGGTTAGGAAATTAAAAATAAAGTCCATATAGCGACAGAACAGAATTGTGGACACTATTTGTCAAAGAAGAAATCATTTGATAGTTTCCCAGATTTACGAGATACCTGATTAAATGCCTGATTTTTCTATACGATTAATTATTCTCACTAAGAGGATAAAAATTCATTTATCTTTAAGAATGTTCTTTCTCCTTGAAATGAGCTCTCAACGTCTCATTCCAGCCTTTTTTTACAGTTTATGCTGTAAAACAAGGCAGGAATTAAAACCTCAGTCTACATTGGCAAGACATTTTATATGTCAATGAGGCAGCCAAAACAACATTTCTCAAAGAGTAACTGCACCTAGGAAAGTAATCTTAATTGCACTGTCAATTAGTGGTGACTCATCTTTTGCTTTTCCTCCACCTGTGCAGCAGTGATGTCATGTTAAACTGCATCACAGTCAGCTGGCATCAACAGACTACAAACAGATGAAAGAAAAATATCTGGAAATCAGCATGAAGTTTGTTCCTGAAATGATTATATTATATTATATTATGTGCAAAGATTACTACAAGCAAGCAAAGTATTTCAAGCCGACCCCCATTAAGTTCACTCCACAGTCTATTGATACTGGAATAAAATGTTGGCAAAATAATGTTTGAGCACCCCCTCTGTCTTAATGTGTCAAGGCAACAAACAGCCTGCTGGCATTTAAAACCTGCCTGTCTGTCTGACCGTCTCCAAGGCAACCAAGTGTAAACGTACAGCAGGAGGCGTGCAGGGGAAAAAAAAGAAGAAGAAAGGAGAGGAAACACTAGAGTGAAGTGTCTGTTGAAAAGGATCTAAAGTTAAAGCTTGTCAAACGTTCACAGAAGGTTGGAGAAGACATATGGCTGGATTTGTGGATCAAATGAAATGACATCACCACAGTGAGTGAAGATAAATTCATGTTCAACATTGTTTTGCAGTTCATTGTTGTTAGTCTTATGCTAAAGCTGCTGACAATCACCGATGAGGAGTTAAACTATCAAACTGAATGTCTACAAAGTTCCTTCATATCTTCTAAAAGGCAGTTTTTAAAACTTCTTTACTGTTGCTCTGTTAGTGTTGTCATACTTTAAACCGGAAGGAGTTCAGCTATTAAAGAATCATGTCTATTCTGCACACACACATACGTGGGCTCCTGCACACACACCCAAAAAAGCTCATTTAATGCATAATGATCTACACTATGGTGACTCACAACCATTAATAGAATAATGACGTAATAATTCCTGTCACGCCCTCTGTGTGTCTCTGCGGGGACCAGAGGATCATTAGAGACTTGCATCACATCGCTAACATCACACAAACATACAGACTACCTAAGACTACTGAGCTGTTAGACCTTCGTCTCTTCTCTGACAGCGGTTCACACGGATCTGACAGGGAATCATGGAGAGAAATGAGAAAAGGCGGAAGAGCGTTGGTGAGATGCTGCAAAGAGAGCAGGAGGAGGAAAATGTGGGAGTTATGGTTGTGAGCCTTGGACAAGAGGTGGAGGATCAAGAGGAGCTGAAGATCTCCAACATTGAAGATGAGGAGGAACAAGGATGCAATCCTCTTATGCTCGCCTGTCATAAAGGCATGACTGAGGTAGGTTATGTATTGTTTGTGTGTGTGTGTGTGAGAGAGAGAAAGAGAGCTTAGGATGGGGATGTGTTGTTTGTGAAATAATTGTTTAGCTTTATCTTTAACCTCGCTGTTGTTGTTCACTGGTAAATCCCTGCAGATGAGCGTGTTTGTCAGAGGTTGGGGTGTGTGGGTGGAGGGGGGGCAAAACAATTCTGCCACATGAGAGGTTGTATTTTTCCTGCCAAAAACAATAACATGTGTTTATGTGCATGTGAGATCCACGTCACCAGAATATATTGCTCTCTATGTAACTCCTCTGCATCCTCTCGGGGAGCCATTTTCAAAACAAGCATATGACTTACCGGTAATGTTGAAGGCCACGGGAGAGATGCTCCCCCCTCGAAGTTATATAAATCACAGTATCCTCAAAGTATCCTGCAAACATTGGAATACTTGTACTAAAGAGTACTAATAGTAAAAATGAACACAGTCATTTTATTGGCATATCATTTATACTTTTACAAAGCCTTTTCCCCATAAATATATTTAATGTGGTGTAATTTAACTTACTTCTATGTTTAAATCTACTAAGTCTACATATGATAAGAGTGTAGTATTTTCCCTTTTGTTTCATTTCATTCTTTTGTTTCGTTCTTCCTTGCTGCATTATTCACAGGTGGTACAGCGGTTGCTGAGGAGCGGCTCTGATATGACCCTGTGTAACTGCAACCAGCAGACAGCGCTCCACCTAAGCCCCCCTGAGCTCCTGGGAAAAGTGTTGGGGTGGATGTCGAGGCCTCATCTGCACCCCCAGACACAACTGCTGCAGGCTGCCTGGCAGGGAGACCTGCACTCTTTACAGCACCTGTTGGTAAGGCTTTCCACAGTGACTGATGAGCCGAGACAACAAAGTGCAACAACAAAGATTTTCTACCAACTGTGTGTTCTGTTTATATGTAGTTTATAAAGCAACCAATCAGATTTGTTGATCAGATTTCAGCCATTACATTTACGGTTTAACATGGTTTCTCTAAAGCCTCCAAATGACAACAAACTACTGACTGGCTTTATGAAGTGGTTGTTTGGCAAAATCGGACCTGACTTACTGAGTCATAATCATCAGCCCAGGCCAGCAAACTTCAATCTTATTGTGTCCTTGTGTGACTTTGTGTAATTGTAAATTTGATATTTATCATTATGTGGTTTTCTAAGAATGAATCTAAATTAAAAGCACATAGTTGAATAACAACTAAATGTACTGCTGTAGCTCTTGGACTTCTTTTAGGTGTTTAAATCATAGAGTAATGATGATTTGAAGAATTTGTAATAAACATTAGCCAAATTAACTTCCAGTAAGCATTTTACAGAGCTTCTCTGAGTCAGAGTTTTTGATTAAATGTACAGTGATGGTGAAATTTGGGCAGATAACTGCTGCTACTGATTATGCAGTAAGAGTGAACTGTCTGCAGCCAATAGTTTGGATGACAATTAATAGCTGTATTCATATCACTTCTGTCTATACAAAATGTTAAAATAAAACTCAGTTAAACTACTGAGATAGAAAAACCCGAATTTCTAAATTAAACATGGTTATGCCTCAAGCTGCTGGGTGTTGAAGGTCGAGTTGTCTGTGCATAAGTATGTGGGTGTGTTACTCAATATTAAGCACCATAGTCAGTGTGTCATGTACTATTCATGTTTTAATGTGTGTGTGTGTTTGTGTCTGTCTGCCCACATGTATCAGGCTCAGACAGACAAGGTGGATGTGAATATTCCTAACAGCGACGGTGTGACATCTGTGATGCTCACTATCAGAGACATTGACCTGTTTGAGGGCATGGCGACCCTGTTGCCATGGGAACACAGACCTGTGGAAGTGGTCAAGGAACTGCTGAGGCTCTCTGCGTAAGAAAAACACACATTCATGCATACATTAATAGGATATATACAGACAAGGAAATGCACGTACACAAACTTTTCTTTCTCTGCAGCAGTTGCCAGCTGTCTGTTTTGTTTTATTGTTTTTCCTTGTCGAAGGAACTTGACTTAAAATCCTAAAATACACAAAAAAAGTCTACTTAGTGCCACAACAAGGCTTGAAGTGCAAGCAAGTAATACATTTTTGCTTAGATTAACACACTAAAAGGAAATATATATGACACAGGAACACATTTTTAAATGTGTTTTAAGTAGAAAAACATTTGTTCCATCTACCTTTCAACTTCTTGATCAGTGATCTGCGGGTTCGAGACCACAGTGGCTGTTCTGCTCTCCACTATGCTGCTAACATCAACAGCCCTCTGAAGGAAGAGATCATTCATATGATGGTTGAGGCCCTAAGTCACAAAGGTACACACACACACACGCGCGTATACACACACAGCATATGTAAATTAGCATTATTCAGAGGACTTAATTCAGCACATGTGATCTGCTTTGGGAAAAGGACAAGGATTATCCAGTTATTTCTCCGTTCTCATGTTTTTTTCACAATAATAAGAATAATCTGATTATGATTATGCAGTCAACAAAAAGTTTCTGTAAGATGAAAAGCACATTAGCCGCCACTGCAACACTTTTCTCAACCACCATCCATCTTTTGTGCTTTTCTGTACTGAATCACAAACAGCAAATGCTGGTATTCAAATAAAACAGAAATTGAGAGAAACAACATAATATTAATAGAAAATTGATGGGTTCCCTTGGATGCAACCTTCACTTAATCCATTGTCAGTTTTTCTGTTAATTATCTTTGGTGTCGTTGCCTACATATCAGGCTGAATTAGCAAACGGAAGTGGTGTCACATTTGTTCACTTCCTCATGTCATCTGTTTCACTTTGGTTACTGATTCATTGATCAGTTACTTATTAAACTGGATGTCGAATGAGAATTAGACATGTAAAATATACGTGCACAAGTACACACCTCTAAATATATCCTCCTATTCACGATTATGTATGTATTTTCTCTCTTATAGAGGCAAACACATAAAACACAGCATTCCACGTTCATTCATAATCCTGTTTTTCACAGTAAAACCTCTGCAGCTGGACTCAAAGCCTGCACTTATGTGGGAGTTATGTATAAGAAAGGCTTGTTTGTATATGTGTGAGCCACCACAGTGCTAAGTGCATTCATGGGAGTGTGTGAGGCAGAGTTTGTATCAAGCATAGAAAAACAGAAACAAGTTGACACATAGAGGACGGAGAAATAGAGATGAAAAAGCAGAGAAAGGTACAACAGACTTTTTTTTTTTTTTTACTGCTTCTGACTTATTCCCCACCTTGTGTAAACAACTCAGAGTGCAGCGGTGTGGACCCTGTACACCCAAACGTGGATTTTAAGTTTTAAAATGCCTGACCTGCTCTGTTCTTAGCTGTCCCTACAGGGAGAAAGCATTTCATTTTTCCTCCCTTAGGTGTCAATACAAGCCAAAAAGACTTAAAATCATTTTTGTTTTTGTGCAGATGCAAGCTCAGTGTCACCCCTGGCTCTGGGCAAAGACTTGGACTCAGAGCTTGAAGATTTGGACCTAGAATTGGACCTTGAGAGTCTTTATACTGATCAGTCGACAGCAGTCTCCCCCACTCAGACACCAACCTATAACCACCGCTTTTTGCTGTACAGCCACACTGGGGTAAGTGACATTACATGTGTGGTAAACGCCAAACCACACTAGAGGAAAATGCTTGAAAATGTCATTTCTATATCAAGATGTCAAGGCTTGTCTGTCTTGTTCAGAGCTTTAGGAGAAAGGATGCTTGTATGCAGTAGTTGACTGAAGGCTCCAGATTTGCATCTGCATTTTGGTGCCATCAAATTAGCCTTCAAATCTCTTCAATGATTTGAATTTTGTTTTTTGACAGTTTTCAAACTGTTTAGTTACTTCCATATACCTAGAGACTCCAGGAAGGAGGAGGAAAGGCTTTTAATTTGTGTTGTGCTCAAGTGTGTGTGTGTGTGTTAGTGGACACACATGCTTGACTGACTGGTCTGGGTGGTTCACTGATCACTAGCACAAAGTGGCTGAAGCTCTCAAATAGCCACAATTAACAGACACACACACAGAAAAAAACTGGCAGTCAGTGGTCACCAAGAAGACAAATATGTAGAAGCAGTAATTGGCTATGTGTGTGTGTGTGTGTGTGTGTGTGTGAGAGAGAGAGAGAGAGAGAGAGAGAGAGAGAGAGAGAGAGAGAGAGAGAGAGCGCGTGGAGGAGGGGTGCTCTGTGTAGCTAACACTTAGTTGCCATACTATCATATTATGGGTGTCTCTAAAGAAGGCAGACAAGCAGGGCAGCTGGTTAGCTGGAGGGGAAGAGCAGGTGGTTTACAGGGAAAAGCTGTAGTATAGATAGACTAATGTATGTGTACATTTACAGTGCTAAAACTATAGCAGCAAACCTGATTCCAAGAGTTTACATGGAATACATCCATACCAAATCATTATAATTGTTACATATATATATATATACACATATATACATACATACATATAACTGAACTGTGGCTGAGCCATTCATTGCTCTTAATATATTCAATGAAATCTGGCAATTGTAAAATTAAATGCATGCCCTGCATTTAATTTTTGGTTTTCATTTTCAAAAATCTCCCCTTGATGCTGCATTCTGGAGAAGCAGCATCAAGGGGCAGCATCTGGAGAAGCATTGAGAGAACATTTATTGAATAAAATGAGAATAAAGGGAATTAAACATTGGGGCATAATTTCCTCCAACTCAGAAATAGCGTTTTTGTAATATGCCTTGATAAAACTTCCTTAGATTCTTCAAAAAAAATTTTAAAAAATAAAAATGAAAAAATCAACTGAATAACTAAGAAACTTAAATATCTGCAATATGTCTACTAGCCTCGGAAACATTCTTCAAGTGTTATAAGATTTGCTTACTTTTGTTCTTTCCAGGAAGTGCTAGAGTCTCCAGGGTGTCTTACTCAATCTGACCATCATAAAGGCTTCAGCCAAGGTATGGTTTTAATTAATTTATTTATTTTATTTGTGTCATGCCAAACATTTGACCTATCCCATATAGTTATCACAAAACACCAATATTTAACAAAACAAAGCATCTTCTGATAAACATATACAGATGCATGTGGAAAAAGAGACACAAACAAAATGAAACAAATGAACAAATGAATTAAGGACTCTTCAAGGACTCCTGGGGTTTCAGTGGAATAAGCTTTAGACTGTTGATGTTTGAAACTACAGTGATTTTTTTCTTTGTAGACTTGCAGAAAAAAAAGTTGTGCCCTTGGTCCCAGAGGACAGAAGGGCTAGTGGAAACACAACAAGCATTAATCAGCAATAAAATACCTTCTGGTGTTTTATTCATTCCTAATGTGATGTATGTGTTTTGAATGCCAGCTAACTACTTTAAGTTTTTAAGCAGTGACAAAGAAATATACTGGTCAGCATCCCAAATAGGCCATCAGATCAAATCACCTTGTAAAGGGAGGGGAGTGAGGGAGGCGTGACTGGGTGGGAGGAATGATGGTGGGAGGGAGGGGTCTCACTCACTCACAATACCACCTCTCAGCTGAGAGAAACCTGCCCGCCCATTTTTTACCTCAGTCGCAACAGCGTGGTTCAGACACACAGAGAGAGAAACTGAGAGAATATGAGAGATAAGTGGAAAAAAATAGATTTGTGTTACAGTGAGGGATGGAGATGTAGAAAATACAGAAAGCAAAGACAGAATTGAGGTATAATCATTAGGTCTTAAAGTAATTTAACATAGTCTTGATATGGGAGCAGAGTGGACCAACAGGCTCAAAAAAGGTAATGACTATTGTTTTCTCTATGATGATCAGTATATTTTACATAAATATTGAATTGTTATAAGTACATGTATGTTATGTATGGGCCTTATTACAATTTTAGGGACCAAAAACTGTTTGCTCTCCCTCATCTACAGTTATCAAGGCTCAGTCTGGTGTTATGATTTGAGTTTGAGATCTAGAAATACACCATGCACATAGCCTGTCAACTGACACAGGTAACATTGTTCTTAAATACTGATGGACTGTGATGGACAGACCACAAAACTGCTTCAGAAACCACTTTAATCAGTTTTCCTGTGGTGCTGTATACATTTTATTTATTTCTTTATTGATTATACAAGTTTGTTTTCAGTTTCATTGATAGATTTTACCTTTCAAAACAAATATTTTAAATGTGGACAGCAATGTTTGGCATCTGTTAAGCCACAACTATGGGGTGTCTAATGGCGAACACTGGGAGAATACAATGGAAACGGGATTGTTGGGTGTAACTGTGTGTGTGTGTATGTGTTTGGAGCAGATAAGGGGATCCCCCTCTGTTTCCAAAACGCCATGGAAACACTGACAGACATCAGGCAAGCCTACCAGGACGCAGGGAGGGGAAGCAGGTGGGTGAAATCTCACAATCTTTTGTCGTACACATACATTCTCATGTGTATGAATGAGTATCAGTGTAGCTATTAAGAAACAATAATTTAGAAGATGGTGGTACAGAGCTGATAGTATTACAGTATGTGACACATGTGAACACATCAACATCTGTTCATACGTAACTACAAACACACAAACATATGTGCGTACAGTTAACACCCCATCCCCCCCCAACACACAGTCACTTGTATACACAGTACACACTGCCTGGGCTAGTCAACAACTGCTTCTTACTTTTACACCAACAGTAGAATAGTGTCCTCTCCGGTTACACTCACAGACCTGTATGCAGACACCTGCCACTGTGTCCAGAGGACAACCTGTTCTACCCGAACAGGATACAAACAGAGACACAGGGGGAGAAAGGGGTTTGGTGAATCAGCCCATTGTCCGTTACGTGGAACTCTCACCACTGAATCAAGTCCAAGGAGAATAAAGGTCTTTGAGCAGGTCTCTAATTTCATAGCACTAGCTTCCAGAAATACAGATAAATGGGAGGAAAATGAGGCTTGTGGCTTTATGTTCACTTCAGCACAAGGCAATATAACTCGTCAGAACCTCTTTCTTGTTGTTGTAACACTGTTAATGAGACAACAAGCTTCCCTACGCATGTGTACTCGCTTCTTCTTTAAGACAAGATTAACCGTATAAGTCTTCTGTGTTTTCCTGTCCTCTCATTATCAGAGGAGGTTTGTCTTTGCCGAGCCTAAGCCACAGCAGCAGACGCTGGAGCCATTTGGATCCTCCTCCGTCATCTGGCTTGCTGACTATAAGGAGCCCCTGTCTGCCTGTACCCCCTACACACAGGTATATACTTTAGCTGGACTCCGCTATTAGCTTTTATGAGTCCTGCCTTTAACATGCTTTTTGTGATTTAGCAAAGAGAAATTATTTAGGAAAGACCAATAAATAGCAGATTCTTACACTACTTGTCACTGTCACACTTAAAGATGGAGCAGTGAAAAATACTGCCATGTGGTTGGTGGAAATTAAACATCAAATGAAACAGACTGAAAGAAGAATGTGGTTTTTCATTCAGTCTTGACCTATGCCATACCGAGTCCTTGATACTTGCAGCACTCCTTCTTGATTCTCTTTCATTGAATAAAATGACAACACAGATGTCTGAATAACCCTGAACTACATTCTGTGGACCAGAGCCAAGATTTCAAGCTTAACATATTATAACTGCTTTTGCAACCTTTTTCTTTGACATGACTCCCAGCCCCCACCTCTCCCAAGTAATTATTAAACTATTAATATTTGATCAACAATATAAAAGCAGCTATATTATATGCATTTAGTGCTATGGGGCTTTCTTCACTTTTGTGTATTCACAAAACACAATACATCTATGACTCTTACACAAAATCCTTAAATTCTCATTGTAATTTTTCCCTCACAGACAGAGAACAAGAAGTGTGGTTGCTGCGTCCCCATCCTCCTCAGGCCTGCTGTCTGTGGCTGAGCCCAGCAAACTCAGCCAATCAGCCCCCAGCATCTTGGAACCACTACTGCGTTCAAACACTATGATCCAGGCCAGGGCACACATCCAGAACCGTATGTACTATATATATATATATATATATATATATATATATATATATATATACAGCTAAAAATGTACAGACCTTAATAAAAGATCATTATTGTTATTATATCTCAGAATCATTTAGGATCAGAGGGGGAGTAAAGTTTTATTTCCATCTTATGTCAAAGGACATGGTAGATTATAATGTGAAATAGCCTATAAATAAAACCAATGTGGCATGAATATTGAATACTGGATTAATGTATTTGATATCAGACAAGCTAAAGTATTGTAGTATTCTGATGATACTTCTGTGTATGTCATTTTAAATTTATATCCTCTGTCTGTCTGCAGGTCTGGGTTCTCATGAAACTACTAATGAGCAAAAGGTGGGTTTAAACCAAAAAACATCCTTTTATTAAGTTCAGCTATTTGTCTTTTCATATATTACATTCTTTATACTAAATTACAAGTTGCTGTCAATGTCATTGTCTGCAGTTGTCACGGGGTGTCTTGCCGGCTCTGCGTCCCAATGCCGTTCCCCGGACACCCAAACTCTTGGCACCGCTGGACGGCAGGCCTAGAGACAGTGCTGCTCTGCCAGTACTAAAGCATCGTGTTCCCCTAAAGCCTATCAGCCAGAGCCCTCTTTGCTCCAGGACCCGGCTGAGGAGAGAGAGGTTGTCCTGGGGCAGCCCACGTATTGGCCCTCTCACCACTAAGTGTGGCAGTGAGGAGAGCGGGTCCAGTAGCAGCAGCCAGAGTTCCATCGATCTGGAGGATGAGGTTGAGGAAGATGAGAAGGATCTACACGAAAGAGCTTCAGAAGATAGCCCTCTGAAGTTCATCGGGGACAGGTTTTTGAAGCATTCGAAAGATGTGAGCCGCACTGAGGCAGACACTGACTGTGAGGTTGGAAAGACGGGGCATTGTTTTAAAGTTCAGTCAAAGATCGGTCATATAAGACCAATCCACAGATCAGCACATATCCAGAATAGAGAGCCTATCAATCATACAAATGATTCCCCCAGCACTGAAGAAGCTATAAATTCACACTGTGATGACAAAGCCAACGATATTAATGGTACAAAAGAGCCAGTTGACCGTCAGTCTTTTATAAAATGTAACTATGCAAAACAAGAACACACTATGAATCATACTAAAGACACTGTGAACAATGAAATACCTATCACATCAAAGTCAGAAAAGGAGGAAAAGAACAATGTGGCCTGCACTGAGATTGGCCATGAAATTATATTTAATATGAATAATGACCAGGGTGATGCTAGTGGATGCTCTGAAGGGAATTACAGAAATGAACTGCAGCATGTAAAACAGGCAGAGAAAACAATGGCGGATTCAATTGCCAATAAAACTACAGCAGCACATGATCCAAAGGTAGATAACCCAATCCTTTGTAGTGCTGAGGGTGTAAAGTTAAATACTAGGGCTGCTTTGGGGAAAACTCTATTTTCCTGTACTCCAACTGTGAACCTTGCAAAGTCAAACATGGATCCTAAGAGAGGTGAGATGATGGTGAAAGTCTTAAAGCCTGTCTGGAACAAGGGGAGAGGAACCAGCATTAACTGTGAACTAAGAGCTAATACTCAAACCAACCAGTCCTTCAACATACTAGCACACAAAGATCGAAGCGTCTTAAATAGAAATAAGTCCAAAAACAATCTGAAGTACTCCTCACTTTCCACACAAGTCAAAGATAAAACCAGGAAAAGCCCTGAGCTAATTATTAGCAGAGAGGCCACAATCACTTCAGTGAAATCAAAGCTTAAATCTGTTAAGGCTGCTCATCCTAACTCTGACACCCCATCACCACGAAAGAAGGTTATTGATTGTCCACAGAGCAAAAGAGCAAATCCTGACAAGATGAAGAACAACAGAGCACAACAGCACCCGACAGTAAGGGAGCTGAAGAGCGTCCGACAGTTGAAGAGACCCGGTGTAGCGGTGACACCAAGGTCTAAATCTGCTGTGGACTTCATCACATACAAAGACATGTTTCAGCAGATCCAGAGTGGGGATGAAGGACCAGCTATCTATGAGATGTTTGCTGGTCCTATCTATGATAATCTTCGAGTTTCCAGCTCCTGTGAGAAAACAAAGGACAGACAAGTGCAGTCTGCTCCGTCTAGAAAGACACAACAGAACAGCCATAAAGTCAAACACAGACCGTTGAAACAAACACAGAGTAAGCTGAGGAGAAGCCCCGGGGAGAGTATGATGGTTTCAGCTAAAAGCAAAGCAAAACCTGCGTCCTACAGGGTGAAACCTCACCTCACACCTGTATCAAAGAAGGGCCTACACAAAAGGGAGAATGTTCCTAAACTAGAGGCTGAGGTAGTTCTCAGCAAGGATGGCGAGATTTGTCGTAACAGTGCTCAAGAAAAGGCTGATAGTCATATGTTATCTACCATAGAGGAGGCTCTTTCTAGATATGGGTCTGAAACATTAAAATCTAATGATAAAACATTGACCATGCCTATAACTTCCTATCATGCTGACAGTTATAGTCGCATGCACATGGATATGCAAGAAACAACAGTAAATTCAGCAGACATCAAAACTCAGACAGGAAACCCTAACCAACCGGTTCATGAACCCGTGTTTCGTCAAAGCCCCCAACAGCTGAACATCGACACTTGGACGTCTTCTAACAGCAGCCTCCACACCATTATGTCACCAGTTTATCAGAGGTTTCTGGATGAGGTGGGAGATGGGCCACTCACAGATGACCTGCTGCAATGTCTGGCTGAGGAGCTGATCTCATTGGATGAGAGAGATGGATCCACAGGTCCGTGTCCTGAAAACCTGGAGCTGAGCAAAAATGAGTCCAAAACAGAAGACAATCCTGTACTGGGGAGACATATGTACCCTGAGGTAAACATGATAGCAAAGTGTTCATTTGAAAAACTCACTTTCTCATCATTATACCTACCTAATGAATGATTACAAGAGATACATCATCCATACAAAAATGCATACCATGTCAACTGACATATCCTGAGAAACCAAAACAATCATAATTGTCCTAACATGACAATTAAATGCTAACATGATTCTGAATTTTTCAGTACATGTACGTGTTCACCCTGCATGTTATCACTAATTACAACCCTTCGTTCTGTGTTTTTATTTGCAGGTTACTTCTACAGACAGTGCTGCACTGCTTGGCTCTGGGTTGGTTGTAGATGACACCATCTCATGGACAAAGGGTGAAGTACTTGGCAGGGGAGCCTATGGGACGGCAAGTATTCTAATTTAGACTAATAAATGAATATACTGACAGCAAATATGCTAATAAAACATTTAAGATGAAGAAATTATTTCTAGATATTCATCTCTTGGTAACGCTTTATTTTACAGGTTTCTTAGTTTGCAGGTATTTAACAATTAATTTTTAGGACATTACACAGAAAGGGTGGTGCAATTTGGTAACATTTTAAGAAAAAACAAAAGCGTTGAATTTTTGTTAATGTGCAAAAATTACATTAGCATATTAGGATGTTTCTTACAGTATTTAATTTAAATTCTCATGCTAATATGTAGTTTGACACATACAAATAAACACTGAAAACTAAGAACATTTTTGTCTGGTAAATAATGGTTAAAAGTCTATTTTATTAAGAATTTTGGTAAATTAACAACTATGTATGAACCCAAATATAAGGAGTTTGTGTGCCACAATCATTGAAAACCTGCAAATTACTCCAGAAATGTGCAGGAAATTAGAGAACCTGTAAAATAAAGCGTTACCTGCTTTCTTTTTATCACAAACTTTGCTAATGTTAGGCCATACAAAGCCATTAGTGAGTGCTGTTCTGTAGGTCTGTTGACTATCAGAAGTCCTGCTGTTTAAACCTTTCTTGAGACTTAGGAGAACACTCACAGCTGCTTAGTTACATGAAATTTTGTTATGTATTCCTGCAACTATGCACTGTGGACTCAAAGGCATGTAAAGCAACAGGCGTAGATGCTTGACTAACCCTGGCAAACTGCTGCCTTCTTACCAGGTGTACTGTGGCCTGACCAGCCAGGGCCAGCTGATAGCCGTGAAGCAGGTGAACTTACACGCCTCTGACCCAGAGGCTGCAAAGAGGGAGTACAGTCGTCTGCAGGGGGAAGTGGAGCTCCTTAAAACCCTTAGACACACCAACATTGTGGGCTTCCTGGGGACATCACTCTATCAGCATGTGGTTTCTATCTTCATGGAGTACATCCCTGGAGGATCCATCGCCAGCATCCTCCACAGGTTAGCCTGATTCGAAATAAGTCGACCACTTACCCACGTGAATCTGTTGAGGAATTGAGCTGTAGCAATGCCTCATGTGTGACAAAATATAACAAAAATTGTCCCCTTTTTTTCCGCCCCTTAGATTTGGTCCTCTGCCCGAGCGTGTTCTGGCTCTGTACACCCATCAAATCCTGGAAGGAGTGGCCTACCTTCACCTGAACAGGGTGATTCATCGTGATCTGAAAGGAAACAATGTCATGCTGATGCCCACTGGTATCATCAAACTCATAGACTTTGGTTGTGCACGCCGCCTCAGCTGCCTAAACCACACTGCAAGCAACAGTGGAGACCTGCTCAAGTCTGTCCATGGCACACCTTACTGGATGGCACCAGAGGTAGATATAGAGTTCATTTTGGGGGTCTTGTCATCTGTTTGTTTGACTGGTTGACTGAAGTTTTCTATTCTGACCTTTATCATTGTTTCCTCAGGTTATTAATGAGACAGGGTATGGCAGGAAGTCAGATATATGGAGTGTGGGTTGCACAGTGTTTGAGATGGCCACAGGGAAACCACCACTGGCACACATGGACAAGATGGCTGCCTTGTTCTATATTGGGGCTCAAAGAGGGTTGATGCCCTCCTTGCCGGACACGTTCTCAGACAGCGCCAAGGACTTTGTAAAAATCTGCTTGACAGGGTGAGACCTTTTTTCTTGTTCAGTTCAAGCTCAAATGTGTCTTCTCTTGTTTAATATAGTTAATTCCTTTACCTAACTCACTTTCCCTTTAAATCTATACCTGTTGATGAAAAAAAAATGCTTTTAATGTGAACATGGAGGTAGGTTTCCTAATTTTTATTGATTTTCTCTTAACTCCAGTGACCAGAGACTACGGCCATCTGTGGGACAGCTGCTGAAGCACTCATTCATCCCCAAACATGAGATTGGAGTGAAGTCTTGGGAAACACAGAAAAAGAACTGTTGTAGTCACCCAGATGGGCTGTGTGGTTAACAGGAGTTCCACCATGAGGGACTCAGTTCAAAGGGACATTTAATGACTTAATCTAGACCGCTGACTCCAAGCACAAAGTATTCTTCTATGACCCTCCGTGACCCTAGTGATACAGCAGTAGTGTCAATGACACTTCTGAACACAACACGAAGTAAATCAAGGGTGTAAAAAATTAACATGAGAAGCACTTTAATATATTTCACCTGGTACATTAATATAACCTGCAAAATTAGGAGATAGATGCCAGATTTTATACTAACTTTGGGTATTTTCTGTCATGATTTGTGCCAATCATGTTTTTTATTTCTATAGTGTCACTCCAGGTCTTCGTCCTGTGTAATATATGTGTTTTTGGTAAGATCTGCTCCTATTGCAGCATACATCATTCTCAATTAAGAGCAATTGCTTATGTTTATCTACATGTTTCAGTGCTGAGAATGTGAACTACTTCCTTTTGGCGTCAACTGACATGTTGCTGAGAGGGATCAGTGTGTTAAATCATGTTTAGAAGACATACAGCTGATGACAGTTTTTTCCCATTACTAGGTTATTGCAGAGCAACATCTCTTCATATTCAAATTAGCACATCTGTTAGTTTCTTTACTCTTAGAATCTAGCAAGAAGGATACATGCATAATAAAATGACAGCAACAATCAGAATTTATACTGTCAGGGTAGTAACATCTTTGAGGTTTATTTTTAATAATAAGAGGGGAAAAAAAGGATGTTAAGGGTGGCTTATGCTTTTGTCCACAACTGCTGTTATTCTGACTGCCCAACTGTGAAATCAGGGTACAAAGAAACCAGCCTCACTAAGCATTTTGCACACTAAAAAATAAATGAGTAACCCAATCAAGGACAGAGTGGACTGGGTCATGTCAAGATTTTTAGAACAATATAGTTTAATGTAGGTAACTGATGTAAAGATGTGTTAGGTCAAGAACATGGTTGTAAACGTAAATTCAACTAACTGGACGAGGATGTGAGTGAAACAAGACCTATCAGGGATGTCAACACTGCGGATACTTCCAACATATCCAGCAGGTCATCTTGCATATGGCCTATTAGTCACTGTTCTGAGAACTCTTGTTGTGATTGGAACTGAGGGAACAAGTGTTTCTTTTTTTTTTTTTCTGAATAGTACCCTGTTAATGATTGATTGAATACTTACGTGTATCCCCTTTCCAAGCTATGAAACTATGTCCAATGCACTTCAAAGTAAAAAGGGTTATGTAAACTTTTAATAGCACACTACTACCGTCTTTGTCAGGTTTCTGTTTTCTTTTTGAGGCACAACCTTTGGCATTCTGCTTAAGGTCTACTTAGAGGTCCAAAAAAAACAAAACAAAACAAAAAAAACAATTTTTGGTGAAAATCATATCGTTATGATGATGTGTTGAGTAGGTTTTGGATGTGCCCATGTTGCTGAGGGCATCAACTGACGTTTCCTGTGATGGAAAAGTTCAGTGCAGCACCCTCTGTAGGAAGGCTGTAAGAAGCACACACCACTGGAATGCTGCAATCATTCACCCATGATGATGCCCATATGTTGATCAACAAAATAAGTACTTTATAGGTTTTATAGTTATCTTGTTATACTTACAAGCAGCTCCAAACCTGAGTAGTCATGGTATAGCTTTTTTTTTCTTTAAACATACAAAAACGTATGTACATTTATCTCCACTTTCTGTAAACAGCAAGTGTGTTCTCCTTTTAAATCCCTTTGATGATTGAAACATGCAAATCTTACGCACAGTACTTAAGTATAAAAAAGAAATCAAGACAAGAAAGTAATTGAGGAGATGAAACTTTACACCTAAAAAAAAAAAAAAAAAAAAAAAAAAAAAAAAAAAAAAAAAAATGCATCCATCAACAGTGCTAAATGGAATGCCAGCAAACATAACTTTAACTCATCTCCATCTGGCCACTGGCTTCCTCCATACAATCGCGGAAATGTGATTCAATTTTTGAAAAAAAAAAAAAAAATTAAAAAAAAAAAATAGAGGAAGAAACTGAAGAAAGACATAGAATATGCACTATATCCCCATGTCTTTTATAGTACTTGTAATACTTATGTTTTCTCATATGGAGATCTGAAATACAGGGAAGGACTTCCCTTCGATGTAAATACACACTCATTCCCTCCCCACCACACACACACGCACGCACACAAACACACACACACGCACGCACGCACGCACACACACGAACACACATTCCTAGACCCATTTGAGGAGAAAGGAGAACCAAGCAGCAATTTGACACCAACAGAAAGATGGGACTGAGCATCACAGCCCACAGGTCTGACAGTCAGGAAGCATAATTTTTCACCTTTCTTGTCTCTCAGAAACTGAGAAGTCCAACAATACATTTCATTTTTTGCAGTTTTTCTGCCTTTCAGTAAAGGGTTTATCATCACATAAAGAGTTATTTTCCTAGGGCACTTAACAGGGAGGTGAGCATAGTCTTTAGTTTCAACTGTGGGTAGTTTGTTGCCATTTCCATGTGATGGCCATGGCTGCAGAGTGTGGTGGACTCAGTGTCTCTGCTCTCCCACTTCATGTGGCGATTCACTAGGAGGAAGGTACTGCTGAGAGGTCCGCAGCCCACCTGGGTGTGACAGGAGGGGAGGAGGAGAAACAAGAATAAGGAAGAGGAAGAGGGGGGAGGGAGGTTAGCCATAGAGCTGCAAGCCAGATGAGACACACTGCAGTACAGGAGAGGAGGAGGAAAAAAGGGGGAAGAAAAAGATGAGATACCTGCAGCACCAGTGCCACCCTTGGAGATTTTGCTCAGTTTGGAGCTAGAAGTGGAGGATGAGGAGGGAGGGTGGTGGTTGTGGCTGGCCTCGGCGTATGCCCTCTTACGCGATGAGGATGAAGACAAAGAGGTGGATCCGGGATGACCGAGCGTCGTCACTTCCATGCTGACCAGTCCTGCAGGACCCCGCGGCAGGCTTCCCCCGCCACCTGGCCCCTCTGGTCCTCCTCGTCCGTTTCCGCTGTGTGTGTGGGGGTGACTGTGCTTGTGATGGCGGTGAAGGTTGTGATCCGCTCCACGATGCTGTTTGTCCTTGCTCACCAGCGGGCTGGAATGTTTATTCTTGTTGTTTGCTGCCATGCCTTCGTCTGATGAGCTGTGGCGCTCAGATGATGAAACCTTTATCTTCATCTTAAGCTCATCTTTGCCTGATGGTCCACTTTTATCTAGCTGGGAGCTGCCGCCAGACCCAGGGACAGCCAGGCGGACTTTTAGTGAGCCTTTGTCCCGTTTGTCACTGTGATGACGTCTATCTTGCCCTGAAGCTGAGGAAGGAACTTTACTTTTCATTGGGGAGGCAGTGGTACTGCCAGCACCACCATGGACATGCAGGGACACTTGGTAGGGCTGTGAATGTTTTCTATGGTCTACTTGGCTCATAGAGGATGGTGCATAGGTAGAGGAGGAGGAAGACGATAGATCCACCCTCACATCGCTCTCCATTACTCCATGCTGCTCCTGCCTGCGTTTCTGCCCAGACACAGCCAGCTCTGCAGCATGTTTCTCTCTGTATTTATCAAGAGACAGTTTCTGAGCTGGAGAAGGTTGTGGCAGAGGAGGCTGAGCTGGTGGAGGGTAGGCAGACTGAGGTGGTGGCGGATGCTTGCCTACTCCGCTCCCACCAGCTCCTTTTTGTTCCTGTTTGACGGGGTTGAAGTCTACTGTTTTCTCAGTTCTGTACACCGGTGGATGCTGAAGCAATGAGGAAGCGGAGGTCTGCAAGGACAGTGTCTGCTCTTGATGAGGGATGCTGAGGGGTTCCGTTTTTATACAGGTGGAAGAGTACCCTGCTTGGCTCTGGTTGCCCTGGGGCCACTCGCTGTGGCTGGCTGGATTGTATGTGCCAGCCATGGCGTCCAGAGATAGAGATGCACCTCCAGACTGGCCAGGCATTGGGACAGTGAAGGTGGCGGCCGCTTTGGAAAAACTTGGGTTTGAGGATGGGACTCCGAGGAGCGAGGCATCACCAAGGGAATGGTCTTGGAGCATGGAAGGCCCGGCAAAGGAATTATCTGCCAACTGGTTGCCCTCAGACTTGGGCTTTTTGGCAGCTTGTGTTGCCTAGAGGGGAGAAAGAGGATATTTGTGAAGTTGTGAAGAGTCTGGTTTCAGTAAGCAGTAAGCTCCCTGGGCAGTGGCAGTGGGACAGATAATCATTTCTCTTACAACATCAAATCCTGTTTGAATTAATATATGCGATATTAACACTGGCACCGATATTGACATATGGTTCTTTCTCCATACTGAGGTGTAACATTTATAGTTCCTTTACTACAGACTTGAACTGTCTTCAAAACTGGATCCTGACATGTGAGCTTTTTGCTTGTTTAAAAAAAAAGATGCTGCTTTGGTACCACCGTCTACTTTTATCACAGTTGTCTATAAAATTCTGTGAAACTGAAAGCATTTCATAATGCAAGAAAAAATTGTTTTAGAGAAAAATAACAAAACATTTCTGCCTTTTGCCTTCTTTTTTCATTTGGATAATGTGGCATTTTAATTTTGGATGTGCCCACTCAAAGATTAACAGCTGGTTTTTTTATTGTTATTGTTTTGACGTCGACACTGGCACTATATGAGCATGAGCAAAACAAGCACTGATAAAAAAAGGTTTATTACAGGCTAATCTGTGCATAAAGAGCAGAGCAGCGATGTATCTTACCCTCCAGTTGCGTATTCTCTTTAACCGACTGGGCGTCTTCTCCAGAATCTGCAGAAACTCGTGGGTCAACTCTATAAAACATGAATGCGGTCGTCAAACACCCTCAAATTGTGCTGCTAAATTGACACAACGCAAGCGCATACATAGGAAGAACATTAAGATATAAGAAATCGCTGCAAGGTTAAGTTATTCACTGTAACAGCTTATGGCAAGGTAAAATTCAAACTCACCATCAAGCAGCTCAAGTGTGACAGAGCTGTCCACATACTCCCACCAGTGTTTGCCATCAGTGGAAACTGGGATCTCCCAGTTGGACCACTTGCATGCCAGGTGGATGCACACGCAGGCGATCACCGTGGGCTTGTACTGGAGGCAGAAGGTAGTGAGGTGTAGACTGTGTAGTGTGTGTGAGGGTATGCGCAAGAGGTGTGCGTGCGTGCGTAAGTGGATGTGTCACATATTTTGGATATGGGAATGTGAGTGAGTTGATTCAGGCCAGGCGTGGTCAGGATTGGTCCCACATGTGGAGAAAAGAGAAAGAAAAACACAAGAGGGAGCAGACAGATTTAATTCACTGTTAGCAAAGATTGGGGGAAAAAAAACAGAATTGTTTAAAAGAGAAGCTATTTGCTTTTGTTGATACAGTAAACTCTGTTTGACCATGTATCGTGTGTCTTTCACGTCAAACACAATTCACACTTGGGCCAATTACAGGTGACATTCTCTACCAAATTTATGATTCAGGTATTGTAAGGACACCATTCCCATAAAATATTCAGTTGTATCATGACACAGCGATTCATCTTTTGAGGAACTTTGCTGGTTTAAATGGGTGGGACATACAAACAAAATTGAGGAACATCATGTGGGGCCGGGAGCAGAAGCTAAGTGTGGTCTGCCCATTGTGAAACGCACTGAACCCTGAGGCCACTTGTGACACTTGCATCATGGTACGGTTTCCTCATGAGGAGCTGCTCAGTTTCACTTTCTGCATTAAGAAGGACAAACGCAGTGGGTGCTCCAGATCCGTGAATATGACTCGGCATCAGTGCTGCCGGTGTTAGGGGTACGTGAAATATATGCCGTCAATATTGAGAGATTTTCGTTAACTGAATATCATACCTAATCTGACCACTGCCTCATGGGTAAATCAGCATTTAATGTGTCTAACATGTACCAGTGCAGTTCTGCACCAGTGGAATTGCAAGAGCCAAACGTATCGCAAGTATAGATCATGATTAGACAGTACAACAGGTTCATATCACATCACAAATAACAAATAAAAAGAGACAAATGCTACCATCCAAGTATTCACAGCTGAAATATCAACACATACTGCTACTAAAACATTTCAAAATTACCACTGAAAGATTGGGTCAGTTGTTATTAGGAAGAACAGGTCAACCTTGGGTCAACCTGAGGTAAACATAATATAACTGTCTGTGGTGCAATATTCTGAATGCAAGGTTCACTTATTTTGCTTTTAGCTTTCGACTGTATGCCAGGGTTTTACCTAGGTTGGTGGTTGGCTCTGTGTATGTGTGTGTGTGTGTGAGCTGAGCCCCGCCCTCGGTCAAAGACTGCAAAGAGCAGAGGAGAGGACAGAGAAGCTAACGCAACCATAAATGACAACAAAACACGAGAGATCTCTCAGCATGTTTTTTTCTGTTCATTCGGCTTCGGCGCTGTGAATAAACGCTTGGGCGCTACACCTAAAGCTTCATTTATATGCCCGAGCGGACACGTACACAGACAGCTGCGGACACCAAGGACGAGTGGTTGTTCTGTTTATACTACCTTGTTGGGTCCACTCGGAGGACGCGTTCCACACGTGTGCAGTAGATCACCGTCTACAGGAACACAGCGTTTTGACCCGCAATTTGTTGTGTCACGCAGACCCTCACGGACGCGGAAAATAAAATTTCAGCTTAAGTGTTATAAAAGTAGGGAAAAACCCTGTATGCCATCACCTCTAGAGAAGTGAACCTTGCATTTAGAACAGATGTGTGCTCCCAAGGTCAAGAATGAATCTCCACAGTCAGATAATCTAAATCTGGTAAATAACGGTAAGCGCTGAAGTTGTTCCCTGTTTGCTGAAGTTTGGTGCCACCGAATCAAAGATTCTGAAGGAAAGCCTTGTCCATGTTATGGCTAGATCAAAGTGTTCTGTGATTTTACTATCACTATGTTTCAGCATGCAGCTTTAGAAAAGCCAACTAGCGAAAAAGTGGCAGCACTGCATTTTAAAACATATCTGGTAAAGGCTGGATGGTAACCTTGTACTGCGAGACAAGTACAATGTCTGGAGTGTGCTCTGTCAGATTGCAGCAGCCTTAAACAAAGCTTGCAGTTAAAGCAAATATTTGAAAGGATTTGGCTAATGACTACATTTCAAATAATTTCATATTATACATCTAAAATATTTTAAAAACATGGGTGATGCCTGTCACCGTGATTAAATTAAAATAAATCAATCTCAAAAATCAAACATCCAGACATTGTCAACTGATCTGAAGTAGCTGAAGACAAAGTTAACTACATTAATACCAATTCCTTATGGCTACTTTAAACAAACCCTTTAAGGACCCAGTTTTCAGACTAAAAGACATGTCAAGGAGGAAATTAAGTCCTCACTTTATAATTAATCATGATCACCAAATTCATTTTGATCCAAACCCAAGAGATACTCAATAGCTTAGTGATACGCTTAATATTCTAACACTGCAGGTCCTTAATGGGTCACGATTACGTTTTTCTTGTAACATCTTTTACATTTATGAAAAATATTGAACAGCTAGAAAAAAATATGCATTTAAAAAGACAAGCATACTGCAAAAAGGTGACAAATATTTGAGGAGATAATGCATTTTGAACAAATGGATATGAAAGAGAGAATTTTAAAAATGAATTTGCGGTACTTACCGGAAGGACCTCTACGAGAAATGTTTACATCTCTGATATCTTTAGCTGCTATTCAGGCTACCAAAGTGTCTTTCTTTTAGAATTATGCACTTTTTCGCAACCGAACAAACATGTGGGTTTCAAGCGCACCACTACACTTCACATCTTGCATTCAACCCATCTGTGCCAACACGTGGTCCCTTGTACAATACACCGCACTGCGACTGGGGCCGGTAACGCTACAAGCCACCCTGTCCCGCTCCCTTTGAACAAGGGAGGGGAGCTGAGGGGAGGAGGCAAGCGTCCCAACAACCACCAGCGCAAGTAGGGCCCGTTGGACACTGAAAGGGTACCCTGCATTACAGGAAGCTATGGTGTGCAGTCAAAGTGCAACAAAGGAGGGGCAGGATAACAACCTGTTGGTAGCCATGAAATAGGAAGTCTGTGCCAGATCCTTGCTTGCTGTAAGAGAGAGAGAAAGAGAAAGATATGGAAGGAAAAAAAGGATTAGCGTTGCTGCAAACCAAAAGCATTTCTATCATTAGGACAAGAACTGCATGTTTAGTTTATTTTCAATGCGCTTATTAAGCCAAGGCCAAGACTGAAGACAACACATAAAATGTTGCTGCATTATGAAATTTAATGTACGCTGAAAGATTTTTATGAAGTAAGCCTGGAGATAATTCTGTATTATTGACAAATAACTTGTAGTGTTACCGTATCACGATCATATCTTCATTTTACAAATATTCAGTTTAGCTAATTAATAATTCCAAGTAAATTCAAACTTAAAAGAGGAGTAACACATCGAAAACATGTGATATACAGAATAAGATGGCAAAATCCGGGTCACAACATTTAGCAATAAAAAAAATAGATGTATACAATTCAGTCTGGGACTTGGCTCAATGAGCCTCAGTACATGTTTTTTATGTGCTATATCATATAATGAACTCAAAAGATCATCAAAAAGAACAAAGGTGTGTGTTCAAGTAAACATTAAATCATGAGGATTTTTCACCCCCCTCCCCACCCACATCTGAGGTGGGACAGACAAGAGCAGAGGGCACAAAGAGCAAAGAAGGAAGCCTCTACCTCGCACTAGCTGGGAACATTTCACCACATCAGTGTGTGGGTGATCAATAGTAATTTCAAAGCCTGGAACAAAATACATGACAGGTGAGTTCAACACAGACACAGTTGGGAGGTGACATGTCATTTTATGATTAAACAAACAGATCTATCACTCAATTTTACGACTTTCCATTCAGATTCTAGTAGGTATTTACACTCCGGTTTATAAGGAACACCTAGATGAAACTAATGCAGTATAACCGCTACTATCTAATCTCCATCGAGAGTGTGCTGGCATACTGTCTGTACTCTGTGTGGTATGCCATCTGCTCAGCAGCGGACAGGAGAGCCCTTCAGAGGGTCATCGGAAGATTATCGTCTGCTCGCTGCCCTCTTTGGGGCACTTATTCAGTCACTTATTCCTCAGTAGAGCAGCCAACATGCTGAAAGACCTATCCCACCCTAGACATCATTTGTTTGACCTGCTGCCCTCTGGTAGATGCTTCACGTCCATCAAATCACGGACAAACAGACTTAAGGACAGCTTCTACCACAGAGCCATATGAGAGCTGAACACTGTCTGTCTGTGACTAGTCAGTGCTACAATACTAACAATTACATTTATAGAACACTGCACAGATGTCTGCATGCCAACTGCGCATTTATATGTATATATTCCTAACTGCGCTACTTGTATATAGGGCCACTGCAATCTAGGAAATGTGCAATATCTCAGTTGCAAATAATTATATTTTATTGTCTTGTTTTCTACGTTACAGCAAATATATATATTTTAAATATATTAAACTAGTTTGAACTCTTTTCTAATTTTAATTGCTGTTTGTTATATGTGGCTACTTAATTTTGTTGTACCCCACGCAATGACAATAAAGGAATTCTATTCGAAAGAAATGCCTCTCAGTATAAATCAATACATTTCCAACAGCACTAGAAACTACAGCCTCCTAACTGGCCATAAAATACACACAATCCATCTAAAACAAACTACCTAAAGACGGAATATTATAGCCTTCATAGAGAGATGATATAATTGAGGACTGCTGTATTATACTGCAATAGGTTTATCTAGGTGTACCCAATAAACTGGCAAGTGAGTGTATATGTTAAATAGGGATAGTGGAACTTGATCTTGGTCGGGCAGTTCATTTATGTACGTTCTAAATTAAGTGCAATCAAATCAGCTCTAACCACTTTCACTCTGGATGGCAGGCATTTCTCAGTATTGTATGTAATCAATACATGAGCACAAATTGTTGTGGCCATAAAGTTAAAATGAATACGAGATCAAATTTGCAAGATATTCCAGTGAATAATTCCATAAAGCCTAATCAATAATATGTTTCATGACTAATGTCACCATCAAGAGAATGACATGTCACCTTAACATGACTTATTGAAAATATCTCACAATATACCCATACAGCAGCTGATAAAACATTCCACTCAACAGGCTGTGATGAATAAATTCAACAGTGATCAATAGCACTACTCCCTTACTGATAATGATAAGCCAATGATAATGATTATGATAAACAAAGCGCTCGCTCTCTCTCTCGCAAGTCATCCACTCCCGTCACCACTACTTACCCAGGGTCTGCAGCACTATGGATTCAAGTATCACCAGCTCTTGAGCTTGCTGGAGGTATGCCTGAAGTTTGATAGACAGTCATTACATAACAATTGTAATGAGTCTATTAATCTTACCTAACAACTGATTTCAAATGGCCAAAACTCCAAACAGAGAGGCTCATTTCACTATTAATGTAAGTGTTGGTAGGTGTAGGTCTGTGTTACACACCAACAGCAGGCCAGAGCCGGAAAAATAAGCCCGTTGTACAGGGCATGGCACAGCCAGTTATACATAGGGAAACCATGACCAATGAGCGAACTGGAAAGACAGATGTGGAAAGGGAAAAAACTTACAACCATACAATGTGTGCAACTACCCGAACTTACATTACTTTTTGTGTCTAGAGGCGATTCTTGGGGATTCAGGCAGGCATGTGCAACTTTGATCACATGTTCGAGTTTCCGAGGTTGCTCTTCCACTTTTGCGGCCAAGAATAAGGTGGTTGGAGATATTGTCTGTATAGAAGCATCGACACATTTAAATACAGACCCAAACTAAGCAATGTCCTATCTGTCACAGTCACCCCAACAGGTTACGGATCCATTGTAGTGTTATGTAAAAGAATACTTACATTCCTGTGGAATTTGGTGAAAGAGTGGTGCATATAAAATCTATGCATGTAAACAATAGCTGTATTTATTGTTAATTGGGAGCTGGAGGGTGTGTCAAGGAACATTTTGAATTGGCTGAAGTGAACAATTTAGCTATATTCTATTATACCACGCCACGCCTCATTATGCAGTTTTTTACACATTAAAAGGACTGTTCACAATGGGCAAGGACAGTGAGAGTAAAGAAACGTGTTTAGTTGCGCTCACGACACGATTTATCAAGCCAGGTGACTTAGCTTAACTACTGCTGCGTCGAAATAGCAAGAAAAATGTCAAATGACAGGATTCTACACCATCTTACGCGGTCTAATGGAGCATGTCGTTGTTTGACAAACTAAGCTTTATCGGGAAGAGAGAGTGAGACATTTTTATTAGTTGACAATCGGCTGGAACTGCTGCAAACTCGCTTTAAGGCCTTTTCGCCGTCGACCCTAAGCTAGCTGGTTAGCATGCTACATTAGCGCGTGGCTAAACATGAATCTAATGACATTGAGATTCCAGATTATGATTATTACAGCATGGCCATGTTGCAATCAAATACGAAAATAAAACCATAAAAATCGAAAAGTCACGAATCTTGCTCCCTAAACCTCAGCATGCAGTTTAAAATGAGCTAACGGTGTCGGGCCCGTAACCCCGGTTAGCGCCATGTCTCACTTACTGACCGAGGGAGACGTTTGTTTACAAAGGATACACGTTGAGTCTCTGACCCATGTCTTGGATCAGATTCGCCGCTTGTTGTCGGTAGGACAGCTCCCGGTCTGGTTCTACTCCAAATCGGCGGGACGGTGTGTTTTCGAGTTGCTCCCGGGTGAAAAACCATTTCGACGAGGATCCCCGGCACGCCGCCATTGCTCTCCAACGTTCACTTTGGGCATCGAGAAAGCGGATGTGACGTTTCGGTGTCGCACAGGAAAACCACTTCTTCATGCGGCTGTTAAGCGTATCCATGGAGATATGGAGCTTCATATGTGAATATATCCAAATAAATCAGATAAACTTGTGCCGTTTTATAATAATAATAATAATAATAATAATAATAATAATAATAATAATAATAATAATAATAATAATAATATTTTGTACCGCACATTTCATAGTGAAACTCAAACTGCTACAGTATTATTGACATAGAACACACAACAAATTATAATAAAAAGAGTTAAGATGAAAAAGGTTTTTAGGCCATTTTTTTAAGGGTCTGTGCTGCCCTCACATGGTTAGGAAGGCTGTTCAACAAGTGTGGTGCAGCAGAGCAGAAGGCTCATGCTAGGAGATAGCACTTCACTATGAATTCAATGTATTCACAGTTTTAACATTACATTTAGCGTAGGTCCATTTGCAGGACTGATATTAGATAGCCACAGTTACAATGAACTAAATCGAGTCCGTGCAACTTAAATAACAGAGAATATAATTTACTTCTCTTATCCAGTTTTCGTATTTCTTTGTGTGTACGTCTGAAGCAGGTAAGTAAAGGAGTTTAATTTTCAATTCTGCAAAGAGAGGGTAGGAGGTCTTTTCCTCACAGGACAAGTCATTATGCATAATTGTGTTTGTGTTTCATTTATCTATCTTAAAATTGTACCTGTTGATGCATCTTACCTGGACTTTGTCCATAATCTTGTATTGCATATTAACTGGATATTGTGCTCACTTGTTTGTAGTGTGTGACAGTTGTATTCATCTGTTAATGTTGTTTGTATTTATTGTTGTAAGAATGTTTATGCTGCTCTCTTGGCCAGGTCACTCTTGACAAAGAGAATTTAATCTCAATGAGACCTGTTTAAATAAAGGATAAGAAGATCCTAACTAGACAAGGAAGATAAGAGAATGGTTTATCTCTAAGAGCTGAGTTAATCCTTGCATAACCCGTTCTTTGAAGCAGAGAACATAAATCTATTATTGCAGCTTTTATTGAGCAATTCTCTATTTGCTGCTAAGACGTGAGGGATCACTTTAACAGGGAAGGGTTGAATTGTGTTGTGGATGATATGTACGGCAGCTGTAGCAGCCCTGTATACTTTTGGGTACTTTAACAATTGGATTGACTGCAAATGTAGCCCCATAAACATTAAGCGTTAAGAGTTCTCTCTTTCCAAACCAAAGATTTTGGTGTGGATCGCAATGACTTTGTCGTTCCATAACATGTATAGGAATAATAACAACGCTGCATCTCTGAAGGTAAGTGGTAGCAAATTGGGCAGCCTATCATTATAACTTTTCATTTATGAGCTATAGGATGTGTTCAAGCCAATGGTTTACACACGGCCATAAAAGGACTTAAATAAAAGAAACATTACATATACCATTACAAAACAAAATCTAATTGTGAAACAAAACTATAATTAATGTTGATCACATGCCATTCTAACTGCTTTTATTTAGTTCAAATAAATGAGGCAATTCACAAATTATTGACAGTTAAATATTTAATTACATAATTACATCAAACAGTGATACAATTGCTTAAATCTACTATACAGACTAATCCAAAATATTTTTTTTGAAATCATCCAACATGTGACTAAAACATTTGCACTCGAGTGAAGCAGTCAAATCTCAGATTTTCATGTCACTCAAATTGTTCTTGCTTCAGGCCCAAAAATTCCAGTGCATTTCCAGCGAGCAGTTTATCCTGCAACACAAAAGAGTACACACCGTATCAAATAAGTGAGGCTCATTGACATGTTTTTAATAGTTTTTGGACAACAACAGAGTTCTACGGCACTGAGGAATATGATATATCAGATTTAGATACACACACAATATTTATAAGTAGGATGTGGTCATTGTTGGTTTTGCCGACATTAAGAAAAATATAGAAAACCTTTTTTTTTTTTTTTTTAACAAATTCTGTCATTAATTTACACAAAAACATTTTAAAGGTAGTATTTATGCTGAATTTATGTTATACTCTTTGGGCTACGTCTAACTAATCTTTCGATGACTAATTGTAAAATCTCCATTCCACTGCTGCAAATGAAAGATAGCTTCTTTTCTACCTAGCTATTTACTATTGACAATGTAGAGACAATTCACAACAGCAATGTTGAGGTATCTACATTGCCTAAATAAAGGCAAGGAAAATGTTACCTTCAGTTCGTCATCAAATTCATTCATTGACTCGATCAGGGCTCCAGGCTGCAGCTCACCCAGCGGGAATGGATAGTCTGTTCCCAGCATCACTTTGTCCTGAAAGGAGAATACATTGTGAAACATTTAATGAGCATGTGCTAATATGCACATGACATTGCTGACTGTATGAAACAGTGTAAAATAACTGTTTCTGCTTTTTAACAGTCTCATAGTCGAGCAGTTGTGGGCTTGGTAAGAGTGCTACACATCAGATGAGCACTCTGCAGCTTTAATTAGCCTGGATACACAGTTTTTGGTTCTCAGGTTACTGAAGGTTATTTTGCCTATCAACCCAGCTGGGCTAGCAACAGTAGGTTAGCTCAAGCTCCCAAGTATCTGGTCTTTGAATGAGTAAGAGTAGGATTTAATGGCAGCATACTTGTATGTAATGTCAGCATTAGAGTATGGTGTCACCTGTCAGAGGGATCAGTAGATTTATGAAGGCACAGCCTGATACCCACTGCAGGGCCTAATGATAAGTCAAAAAATAATTTAACATCAATACCGGGCTTCCGAGTGTTCACCAAACTTTATTAACTATTAACCCCAGATCTGTTAAAACTCCCCACATACTGCTCAGTATGTAGGAGCCCTTTCTGACCACCCATAAGACATGAAAGATGAATGAGCAGCTTACTTTTCCAATAATATCAATAAGCAACTTCAGGGCAATGGGATCATGAACAAGGGAGTCAGTGTAGAAAGAACCGAGGTATTTCCGTGGATTGATCTTGTTGTCCACAGCGCACAGGTCAGGACGAACATTGTGGCCATGTTCAATTCTGCCAATGGTGAATGGGAAAGAGCCACCTGTAAAAGGATTAACAAATATCATTAGTGCTTATAATTACTCTGCTGTGACTTTAATGTACTACATTTGAAAAGCACATCTGGTGTTTACCTCCATGAGCAAAGCAGACTTTCAATTTAGGAAATGTCTCCAGGACACCTCCAAATATCATTGAACAAATAGCCATGGTTGTCTCTGACGGCATGCCTTTGAGATGGAAAAGACAGCAAAACACAATGTTTCTTTTCATGCTGTATTTCAATTAAGCGTCTTGTTATTAAGATGATATATGTGGGTTAATATTTTAAGTGGCAGAAGGTTAATCAAAACACAAAATTAAGCAATTAAGCACAAAATTACTGGTCACCATTGACAAAAATCACAATGCATCATGCAATAGGATGTTTAAGCTAAAATACTGGCTTCATCAATCATTTTTGGAGATAGTTGGTACAATTTTAGCTGTGCTTTTTTCTACTGGTTTGGTTTGTTATGTGCTGATTAAATATAGAGCCATTTCAGACAAAAATACTGCTGTTTCATGCAAAAGATGTGATTTATTCTCTGTTGACTAGACCAGGGGGAATATTCAAAATCTCTTCCTCCTATTCCATCTCCCTCACCCACCAGCCAGGGTAGCCAATACTTAGCCATCCTCCCATCTGTCTGCATGTCCCAGGGGTGGACAAATATGGAGCAGCCCAGCTCCTCAGCTGCCTGCATGGAAGACACACTGCAAGGTCAATATTTCTCAATGAATGAGAGCTTGACTTATGAATTTAGAGAAATGTCACTTTAGTATGGCATTAGTCTAACCAGTGAGTTGTTAATACTGGTACATTTTCTAATACAACACACAAAGTTCCACCAGGAACATTATAAGTATGTACTGCAGTATGCAATGTCTCACAGCATAGAAAGGATAGAGTTCAGCAGCGTTGAGGTCCCAGTTGTTTATATGTGAGCCAATCTGCACCCCAGGGAAGCCCAGTTCCTTTACGCAGCGCCTCATCTCCATCACGGCCAAGTCAGGGGCTTGCATGGGCAGTGTTCCCAGGCCCACAAACCTCTTGGGGTGGCTATGCACTGTCTGGGCCAAATCGTTATTTAAAATGACACAGAGATCCAATGTGTCATGAGGTTTGGCCTGAAATGACAAAATAGGATTAAAATGTAAAAGGTGAAATGTATTTTAGTAATATATTCTTTGTTTTAGTGTTGATGCTTTTGAGTTGTGACTGAAGTAGAACAAAGATAGATGCAGTAAGTAGCTTTGCAGGCAAAGATATAAGCTGCTGTAGTATCACACAAAAAAGCCCAACATTTAATTTTCTCACTTTTTTTAACAGGATTGTGTAGGTGCAGCTCACAGTTATTTTTCACACAGTGAACAACACTATATCATTTCACATCTCAAGTATACCACAATGAAAATTGATCAAATTTGCTCTGACATGAAGTGCACTTACCCAATAACTGAACATCACAGGAACAGTAGAAAGGGCTTGGACTGTAACACCTGAATGTCATAATCAGACACATGCTTTTTATGCATTTATAAGACAAAACTTTGTTTTTGTAGTCTAACATTGTTTTCATCTTTAATTTCATGTCTGTGCATATACCATGTTGATCCATGTCTCGTATGCGTGCGTTTGCATCCCAGCAGTTTTCTTGGATCACTCGAAACAGCTTCCCATCTTTCATCATGTTTGCTTCACCCTGAAACACAACATCCGCACCAGTCACAAACAACTACAATTAAAATGTTGCTTGTCTCTTCATTACAGATTTTGTAGTTTGTTTCTCTGCCATGCAGACATGTTCTTGTTCATTTTATCCATTAAGTGTTAGAGTTTTCAAGCTCCTCCTGAGCTTTTTGGATTTCATAACACTTTCACAACCACATGATGGCACCAGACTGCTGGTTCCTGTTTCATGGAAACCCTAAAAGATGTAAACTTGCATTTATACCTGGCATTAAAATTTCATGACAGACAAAATGTTTCTCGAGGTATATTAAAATGCAGACCTTAATACACAAACAATATCTGAGCAGTGTTTTTTTCCCCAGTTAAAGGCTGTTATTGAGTCTCTCATCTTGGGTAAACCTACACTTGCATTACAATGTGGCTTGGAGTCCTGTCAGATTCTTTTTTAACATTGGCATCTGGACTTTAACAGCTGTTCATCACCAGTCTCTGCATAATTTGTATGCATCAGTGTGACACATTTAACTATTCATTCTTATGTACAGTTTGCTGTACATAATTGTATTGGCTACACAGTTGCCAGGCTGTTTTGCATTCTGCTATGTTGCAGCTGTGTTTGAAGTGGATCTGACCACTGATGCAGTGGCACCGTGCTGAGTTCTGCAGCTGCTCACGTACTATACTGAAGACTAGCCTGACAGTGTTCACAGACTGAGGTGCTGCTGGGAGAACCTGCTGCGTATACATAGTACACATCCTTCAGTTGCATAAGTGCTCCTATACCCTGTGTGTACACTCATGCAAAAAACATGTGACTCACCTTGCAGTGATGGTGAAGCTGGACAAACCCATCATATCCATACCTCTGAAACACATGAAAACCACATGATTATGCTTAATAATTGTAGGTTTTTAAAATATCACATCCTGGAAGACACTTATATAGCATATCTATGGTGTATTTGATTTAGAAGTAAAATCTCTGTATAAATGTGGTCATGTTCTGGTATGTCCTATGCTCCCCGCTGTGGAAAAGCCTCTATTGATTGTGTTATCCCATCTGCAGTGGTGGATGATAGTCTAAAGGACTATCCACTCCAATGCCTTGGATAACTCAAAGTCAATGCCATCTGAGGCTGTTTACTCCTTTGCATACAGATGAAGTTGCAAATGATCTATGTGAGCAATATAACCAGTAAAGCCTCATTTCATATCCTGGCAGATCAGCAGTACAGTGTACTTTGTTGATGCCACAAGCTCCTGCTATTCGAAATGCAAAGTATGTTTTACTCTCTTCTTATAAAAGTGTGAATCTATATATTGCTGCAGAAACAGGGGAGTCACCTTCATTAAATGTGCAAGTTCATTTAATGGCAAATAATACATTTTAAGGTAAAAAGAACAGAAAACATATCTAATAGAAAAAAAGTTATTATTTTTGTGGGGTGTGTTGGACTGCTAACAATGAACAAGTAAGGCTAATGTCAACAAAATACAGGGGTTAAAAATGTGTGAGTGTGTTGATTTCTATTTCTTCAAATTTACCACCTGGTCAGAATATCTTGTCCTAAAGTTGTTTCTGTTTGACTAGTATGGCAATAGAGCTGATATACAATACTATTTCAGCTAAGCTAAGCTATTACTTCTCAACTCAAAATACGCTTACATAAGTAAATAAGTAATAAGTAATATAAAAGTAATATACATTTCCTCACTTATCAAAGGAGGAAGAGTGAGGGCAGAAGAGGCAGGTCATCTCCTGTTCAGCACTAAACATGGACAATCATTAGCTAAGGCCAGGCCTCCATAGTGACAAAGACATAAGAGCGGGAACAGATAAGACAGGGAAAAGCAAGGCCAGTGCCACCTATTGATTAAAGTTTAACCACCCATAGAGAGCACAGATTTATGGAGTAAACTGTTAACCTCCTTGCTGACATTCCAATGGGAAACATCTGTACATTTTATTTTACTGGCATTCAGTAGTATTGAATCCAAGGATAGGCTTTAAGCCACAGAACTGACACAGATAAATGTTTGTTTTTTTAACCCAGTGAACTACACAAAATGAGTTCCAGCGTATAGATTGTGAGCTCCAGGCTGTTACAAAATCTCAGACTCTTAATGAGGTTGTGTTTCTCATTGCCTACCTGCTTCAAATCGGGCCATTCCTTTGGTAAAATGTGATTATGAATATCAATCTTCATCCTTCTGATTACCCTCAGGGAACGTGGAGGTCTGCTGCCTGAGATCTCTCGCAGTAACTATGGGGAAATCCAGCAAGTTCACCCTCCGCCCTCAGCTAGAAACCAATAACCAACAGGTGAATGACTGCTGTTGAGACACTCTGGTCATTTATTACATAATCTATAAAACAAGCAGAAATTAATCATTAGTCTGACTAGTTTATTTAAAGCTGTAAGTAGTTGATATTCTTATATATTATTGCCTCAAATTACATTATTTACACCCCACCTCACTACAACCAGCACACACACACACACACACACACACACACACACACACACACACACACACACACACTATAAACAATATGTTAAAGCAGCATTTCCGTGCAGCTGACTGGCTGCCAGCAGTTAAGTTTATGCTGAATCAGAGTGACTTTGGTGCTCACAGTTTTATGAGAGGAGGATGTTTGGATGTTTCAAGATGATACAGTTACATTATGATTAGACCTGACTTTTACTTGCCATTAATTTGCATATAGGCTGAGGCACAACTGAAAATCAGTGACCCACAGCCTGTACAATAGGTAAGTGCCAAGCTGATTGAGATTTTACGTAATTGCTTCTTCATTAATTTATGCCCTCACTTGCCCACAACCCTGTGTTTCGGCGCCACCTAGTGGTTAATTGATGTAGCCTACTAAAGTAATGTACTCTGTGAGTGACCACAGCAGCCCAGCAGGCACGTTGTTTCATTAAAAAGGCCAGTGAAGGTCTGAAAATATATTTCACTAACTTTGATACCCATGTAGTAAATCAGGTGATTTGATTTGTGGCCAAATGAACGAGTTACCATCTCTAATCAGAAAATTGTAAGGTAATCTATAATAACAACGTAACATTTATTTTTGGCATTGTATGTTGCTTTATATATGACTGCTATCTTAAGATCTATCTAAGCTTTGTTTTGTTTATAGATCAAAGCTAGTTTATGGGGAAATTATCATATAATGATATATTATGAGGGAATTATGATGCTTGAGTGATTCAGGACCAATGTCACTCAGTATTTCGACTATATGGGAATTAGGTGCTGAGTTCTGAGAGGAGGAGAGAAGGAGGAAGGGGAGGAGGAAAAAAAAAAACTTGCTGGCACCGCCTGCCAGATTCATAGCAGATCTCAGCAATCTATCGCATCGCCGCATCTAACCCTAAACTGTTTGTAACTGGCTCCGTCGGACAGGGTATTTACATTCAGGCTGCAGAGCTGCCCCTTGCAGTGTAGAGTTGACAGAGAGGGAGTTGTTTCGCTGCTGATGCTGGGGAGATAAATCCTTTATCTCACATCTTCTCTTATCGCCATCTCTTCACCCCCTCCACCCCCCTGCGCAATTGAGTCGACACCGGTGGCATATTGGACGCGCTGGATGGCTGCTGCACTTATCGAACCGGTGTGAATCTTTTTTTTCCCCCCATCATCATCTCCTCCTGCTTCTGATCCTGAAAACAAAAACAACAACTGCAGCAACAATGACAGACCCGGCGACCCAAGAGTCCTACCCTGTCCCAGACCCGACTATTGTGGATCCCTGCCCGGCCCCCATGCGGAACGGCCAGTGCGCCCCGGATGGCTTCACCAACAACCATCACCAGCAAGCCAAAACCCCCGGCCAGACTGAGACGTTCACCACGGGCCAGGAGATGAAAATCACAGACAGTGTAGAGGGAGAAGGTAACTTCATCTATCTCTCTCATGTGTCATTCTGTTGTTTTTTTGTTTGTTTGTTTGTTTTTTAAAAGAAAAGTTATACCCTAGATGTTCATGTTTATGTCTGTGATTATGTGTGCCCGCGCGTTTATGTTAGAGATATGGAAGGGTTATTTTTACCCATGTAAGGTATTTTTAGCCCGCTGTCATTTGAATAATTTATGATAGTCCTACATCAGCAGGATTCAGATTAAAGCAAAAGTTATCAGTCTCATATTACGCTTAAAACATATCTGATATCCCCAAACTTATCCAGTCATTCATTCATTGTCCTTTCCATCCCCTTAGTGGTAGACATAGTTGTGATCTCAGATAGGCTTGCCTCAAGGGAAAAAGCTGCATACTGGAATTCAGTGTTACTTAAAACATGCTCTTAGTGACACATAGACTCAGTCTGCTTTAAAGTTACATTCTGGTAATAGTCACATGAATACCTTATAAACCCTTAAGTGTAGTCTTGCTTGGTTTAGCACATGTGTGTGTTTGTGTGTGGTTTTTCTACTAATATAATCCCATTCATCATCTAATGTGCATAAAACCGGTGACACAAAACATTCCACAGTGGATAATAAGAGGGCCTCAGTTATTCAATCAGTCCTGAGCCTGTTGCTTATAGCCGTTCACTTGGTTTATTTAATCTAATGTATGTTTACTGGATGTGATTTTGAGGGATTACTGACATGTTAATTACACTGTGTGGCTTCCAGTAGCCTGCTAATGATATATGAGTGATTATTAAGTAATGAATACAAAGTGGAATGGTTATTGTAATTAGTGTTGTAACAGCTATATTGTTATTGATATGTACTGGAAAAGAACCAAACATCTAAAAGAAAAAAAGAGACAAGGAAAGGCAGAGTGAATAATGATTTTTGTCTGCTTTATTAAATGTGTAAAAATGCTCTAATTGCATAAATGGCTTTAATGGGAAGATCTGAGCTTTTAGGAGGAATATTGAGCCAGAAGAGATACTGTGAATTAATATTGCACTTTCATAAAGTTTCAGGATTTGTGAAAGACAAGAAAGAGTTATTTTTAAATTGTAAAAATCAAAGCACCAGTGGCTGAGATATCCAGACTTTTTGTGTGGGTCCAACTCGAAAAACAATGGATCCTCCATTTCCCATAATGCAACTCAACAGCATCTTTCATTAGACCTTCCCTGCCTGGTAAACTTCACATGAAGGGATTTCTGTTAAAAAGTTGCCAAACCAAAAACCATGATAACCCTGATGACATCACCATGACATCAGCAAGGATTATTTTCTCAAGACTTGAAAGAGCTCCTGTTTCCTAGTAAAGTGAGTTTTTGTGTGTAAAATTGGTGGAGTGCCCCTTTAAATGTCTGTAACCGGTTGTGTCATTTTGCCTGTGGTGTCAGGTAATTTAAATATCTCGTCTCAGAATGAGGGCCGCTGACAGAGATATTAAAGGCCATATGAGCTGCAATCAAGGAGGAAACTGTACTTAAAAAGTCAAGAAAGTTAAAAAAAAAAGAATCAATCAAGATGTGTAGCAAAAGAAAGCTGCTGGCAAACATTCACACATCAGACATCTCTCTCTCTGTCATCTTCCCCCGCTTTCCTCATCTCTCTCTTATTTACATAAATGTCCCTGCCATCGCTCTTAGAAAACCTTGGCAGTCTTATGAGTATGATTATCCATGTCATCTATCTTTCTAGTCTATTCCTCTCTTCCCAGCAGTATTATGATATATAGTCATGTGTTTTCTGGTCTCTTTTTTTTAATGTAGCAAAAGTTTTTTTTGGCAAGTTTGCAACCGGCCTTTTGAGCTAGATGGTTATGTTAATTATTTTTTGCAAAGGAAGGTGTGACAGAGAGAGAAAGAGAGAGAGAGAGAGAGACATGCATACACCCACCCAAACTGTGTGTGTGTGTGACAGAGAGACGTATGAGGAGATGTTGAGCACATGCCTTCTGTCTGATCCCCCCAGCCACGGATCATGTGAGCAAAGTGATTTAACCATGCTGTCTCACTTCCCCCTCTGCCACACACACAGACACAGACACATGCTGGATTGCTAGTTTAGCTCATATGATTTTACTCTAACTACTTTCAGTTTATTTCCAAATATATACAGTATATTTTATCCAAATATAAGATTATAAATTAAAATAAAATTATATAAAGTTTTTATGGAAACCATAGTATACATTCTTAAAAACTTTTTGTGCATACCCTCCTTTAGGTTCTGTACTGTAATATTTTGAGTTTTTGTGCCTTGTGCTATACATAAAAAGATAATACTTTCATTTAACTTCATTTTGCAATTAATGGGGGATAGAGTGTTGTAAAATTCAACTCACTTAAGCTTCATTTACGATCCTACTATTTCTGGGTTGAAAACTATCCTAATATCCAAAGGAAATCACTCTGGCTTCTGGCACCTGGTTCGGTGTTATCAAAACACAGCTTGTTCTCACTCCCAACCCGTCACATATCGAAGCTTGGTCAGGACCCTGTGGTGTCACTTTTTAATACACTGGGTACTCCTTAAGCATCATTTTTTAACTTGCAGGGTAGTCCAATAGACTTCTGTTGAGCTCCCACAATGTCTGAAATAGACGCTATGAGACCGATGACGTCTATATAAGGGGACAAATTTCAGCCTGGTCGCCAGAATGAAACATTGGCATTGTACGTTTTTGCAAACCACAGATACGTTGAATATGTACATTTCAACACCTGTAATACTGAGCATGTTAACATTTCAACAATACGTATCATATCAACATTTCTGAAGTGACGTACTTCACATGAGCTGACTTTCTTATTAGGAGGTGGAGGGGTTGGTGGATGGCTTGTAATGTTGTTGGCAGAAAGTTGGAAATCAGCACAGAGTCAGTACAGAGCACAGTTCCAAACCTTAATGTTTTTATTTCATTTTTTATTTTGACCCAAATCATGATCTTTCCCTAACCCTAACCAAGTGGTTTTTGTGCCTTAACCTAACCAGACCTTAACCACCGTATTGTCACACCATAAAATATAATTAAAAAGTGATGCTAGGGGGTCCTGACCAAGCTTCCATATGTGACAAGTTGGGAGTGAGAACGTGTTGCAAAACATCACAAGTCATGATATGTGTGTTTTGCAATCAGGAAAAAAAACAATATATCATGCATGTAACATGATTTGTCACTGCTATTTGAAGTCATGCACATTTTGTCATATGCTTGTCTTTCCTTGAATCCAACAAACTATAGACTCGTCGATGAGCACCTTGGTTCCTCAATAAGTAAATGATCCAAATATAAGAGAATTAGTCTTATGATTTGAAGTGTGTCACTGCAGCTAAAATGTTGGACCTTATGACTTGCCCTCACAGTTTATACACACACACACAATACGTTGCACAGTGTGACAGCTGGCTTAATTTGCCAATAATACAACAAACTGATCTTGCTCTTGACCCTGACTGAGGCCTTCCACAGGGGTTTTTTGTGTCCTTTCAGCACAAGCCATGTGATTATCTTTGATTTGCTTTCTTTAAAGAAATCAATTACAGCCAGATTAAATGATTTCACATCAGCAAGATGGTGAGAGATAAAGCTTCATTTATACTCCCAAGCGGACCTGTACATGGACAGCTGCGGACACCACAGATGCGTATTTGTTCTGTTTATACTACCTTATTGAGTTCACTTGGTGGACACGTTCCACGCATGCGCAATAGATCGGCATCTACATGAAGAAAGCGTTGTAACCGCATGGTCACAACAAATTGAAGGTACACAGATGTCTGCAGAGACCCTACGTGTATATCCTCTAATAGCGAAATTTACGTCACACGGACCCTTGCAGACTGTTGTGGACTCGCAGACACAGAAAGTATCATTTCAGCTTGAGGGGTGAATGGGCCTGTGTTTTAAACATGTGACTGTTTTGATGTTTTCCCTTTCATGTCAACAAACTTTACATGTTTAAATGAAACCGATATGAGAATGATACTGAATGACACTGAATGTAAAAAAAAGGGATTCTAGACTACTAAATAGGTACAATATTACGGTAAAGACATTAAGTTAAAGCCCCCATAGTAGTTTTTGTTGTTCATGGCAGTTAAGATACAAATTTGACTAAATGTCAGTTAAAGTAATACATTGATAGTGCAAACAAAGGTCCGGCTCTCCAACAAAAACAAGTGGCCATGTTCACTGGTGGGAAGCTGTTGAAGGATTGTATCCTTGTAGCAGCACCAACTCCCTCTGGATGCTCTGTCCACACCATCTCATTCTGTCCCCACGCACACCAGACTAACAGTGGGAGTTAGCAGCAACAAGGACATGAACTGGCTGCTCCAGACTGTGAGAAAAGGAGGGAAATGCAAAAAAAAGAAAGAAAAAGAAAGAAAAATTGAGGATATAATGGCACAAAAATCAAGATACTGTAAAAAGGGGGGAAATTAAGGCGGATTTTCAACATTGAAGGGGAATACCACCAATTTTACACATAAAGGTCAATTCTGCAGTCATGAGGAGTACAATTCAGTATGGTTGTGTATCTTGCCTCTGGGGGAGCTGTGTCAAGTCTGAGAAATTTTAAAATTTTCATAAAGTCTCAAACCAGCTCAGCTTGAGCTTCGAGGCTTCATATTCTTCAAAGTCAGCCTGCATTATAAACTGGGTGCATGGAGTTTGAAGCATATGGGCATTAACAAGACCAGGACGGCTTAACAAAAAAGATGCTAGTAGTTGTATTATGGGAAACATAAGATATAGCATTTTACCCAATCTAGGGCCTAAACTCAAGATATCCCAGCCTCCGTTGCATCCATTTCTACTATTCGTTTAAATTCTGTTAGTATTACAAATTTAATGAAGCGCAATATTAAAACACAATAGTTCCCCATTGACTCTTAAAATTGTTTGATTTGGCACCACTGAAAATTGATTCAATCATCAGATATGTTCTGTTATGTTCTCTATAAAAGCCTTTTTTAGTCCTTAAAACAATCATGTGACTTTATCGGCTCTCTATCAGCAGTGATTCTCTCTCTGTGACGCACACACACACACACACACACACACACACACACACACACACACACACACACACAGATGTCCTCTTACCCCACAGTCAGTGTTGCCATTCACAGTGATAGTTTTGGGCCTGTAAGTTATGACATATTGTTTTTCAGTTGTTCAGTATCAGGTGGTTCATCACTAACCGATGAATAAAGGAAGCATTCTCAGCCCAATTTTGACTTCATTATATATGCTCCCTATTGGAAACATTATTAACCATCACCATGTCAATTACAATTTTATGCTGATGATACACAGTTGTGCATCTGTCACACCAACTGACCCCATTGCACTGCATGAACTCATTGCCGGTCTCACTGACATTAATGTATGGATGGGTAAAAACTTTTTTAAGACTAAATAAGGAAAAAGAAATAAGATTCTTTTACCCAAAGCATCAGAGAAAAAAAACTTCACTCAATGTTTGGTGGTCTTAGCAAACAAATTAAAACACAAGGTCACGAAAACATCCTTTTTTCATCTCAGGAATATCAACAAAGTAAAACCATTGTTTACTCAGAGAGATGCTGAAATGCTCATTCATGCTTTTATTACCACTTGTTTAGACTACTGTAATTCTCTCTTTCTTCTCTCTTTACTGGATTACCCCAAAAAGTGTACAAGAAAACTACAGCTAGTTCAAAATGCTGCAGCCAGAATCTGGACTAAAACAATGAAAATGGATCACATCACCCCACTGCTTAATACTCTGCATTGGCTAAATGTATCTTTTAGAACTGATTTTAAAGTTCTTTTATTTGTTTATAAAGCTTTAAATGACTTTGCTCCGTAGATTTTCTTTCATTTTATGTTCCAGCCGGATCACTAAGGTCCTCCACCGCTTTTCTATTAAATGTTCCTCATGTGTCCCATAAAAGTACCGGTGAGGCTGCCTTCTGTTTTTATGCCCCTAAACTGTGGAAACGCTGCCTCTGATATTAGAATCTTTTTAATCTGGCTTTCAGTTTGCAGTAATGTTACTGTATAGCCTTAGTATTTAAGTTTTAATCATTGGTTTTATATTATTCTTATCCCTGGTGTTTATTTTATTTAAATATACATAAAGTTGAGATGATTTTGAATGGCATTGAATAACTTCTCAACAAAGGTTCGAGGCTAATTTGTATGAGTTTTGTAAGATTCCAGCTTTTCTGCAGAACAGGACAAATATTTACAATTAAATATTTAAAATGAAAATGACCCAGTTCTGTGGGTTTTCCCATAGGAGATGGAGAGAGATGCAATATTCAGAGAAATTCAGATGATCTGGAAAAAATGGAGGGAGCCAGGAAGAGGTGAAAGTCTTTTGTGTGGAAGCATTTTCAGGATTTTGTGCATAATGTTGCAGCCTGTATAATGTTGCAGCTCCTTCATTTGTTCATCTGTGCCAGTGAGAAAAAAATCAACCCAAGCTTGAGAAGTGGAGTACAAAAATATCTCAATATCACAAAACACTTATACAAATTGTTTTCCTCATGAAATTCCTTACACTCTTTCCATAATTTTTCACATTTCATCACAATATTACATATTCAGTTCATGACTTTCATTCACTAGATTGTTTAATGTACAAATAAATGGCATGCAGTGGCACATAAATGCCCTTTTATGTGTAAAAATCTTAAAATAGAACTCAGAAAATTATACATACTAAGTCAAACAGATCAAAGAGACTACCCCTACATAAGATTCCAAATCGTTTATTAATAAAATGTATCCAGAACATTTGCTTCAGTAGCTTGAAAGGTTGCCTTCTCCCATCATTAGATACCATTGTTTGCTTGTTTTTACAGCCAAGCTAGCGACCTGAAAAGGAAACACCTTCTGTGTCCCAGCTGGCGACTATGATAGTCCCTGGAATACATTTCTGTAAAGAATGAAACTGATAGCATTAAAAGCCCTGTTGGATGTAAAAGTTCAGACTTATAAATATTGCATGAATCTGCAGAGCCAGCTTCACGTTTCATGGCATGGAAACAGCTTCAGGCACTTCAGAGTCTGGGCTGTTTTGTCTGTGTCTTCGGGCAAACACTTCAGGCACAGCAACAGAGCTGTGAGCCATTAGAGAAATGCAAGTGGATGTTTAGACTGAGTGGTGTTCTGCTATAATTCTGTCTCTGTTTAGTGTGTTAGACATTAGAGATGAACTGTGACTTAAAAAGCTATGAACATTGGTTTACAAAGGCAGACTTATCTGGTTCTCACAAGCAATTGCATCAAAAATAATTTTTATTGATCACTTTGACTCACTTTGTTCGGTTTTGTTGGTTTATTTGCTTGTTTCTTTGTATTAGCTCAAGGGACTACTTTATGTATTCTGCAGCTGACAGGAGTTCTGTTTATGTTATGTGAAGGCCAGTAAAGAAAGCTGAACTTGAGAAGCTATGCCTGTGCTACGGCATACCTCACCCATGACCTGTAATCTGCAGTATAACAAGGATCCCCAGGGATTACACAATGTTTTGTGTGGTCCGCTGCTCTCCTGAAAGGCAAAGAAGATTATCTAATTGGAGGATGTATGGGCGGAAGAAGAAACAGTTCCCGAGCAGTGATAATTACCCCTTGACAGGTCTTCTGGGCTTCTAGAAGTGGTTTCATTTTAACTGGTACAACAACAAAACATTTCAGTGGACAGTCGTCTCAAGGAGCATTTATCTGCAGCAGAGCCTTATCTCTTACCTTCTTTGGGGATAACTGAAAACAGACTTTTCCTTTGAGGTTAAATAGACTGGAGAAGTGGGACAGACCGCTGGTTCCAGAAGTCCTGCATGTTTTCCCACTGGAAATACCCATTGAGAGTTTACTTTTAGCCATAACCTAAATATTATGAAATGCAATCACATGGTAGTCTCCTTGATAATTTCAATATACTGTATTACACACATTATAATGTATTATTTGGTCAGTTTTGTATATTGTTTCAAATTACACCATATTACAGTATCAGCCTTATTGGTCATAATAGTCAGGAACAAAACGATGCACCATTTTGAGCCAGAATATGATTACTCATTTGAAATGCTGCAATTAACCAACATATACATAGATTGGGCAACAGAATTTGAAGATCAGCATTACAGGAATGCTCTCTGGGAGTACTGGGCAAGCACACAGGTTTTTATTTCAAAGAGCCAAGTACTGATTAGTCAAGATTGAAGAGAGTTTTATTTCTATCCAAGTATTTGAAAAGTTCAAATGAACACTTACATTGTGTTCGGGAAAAATCAAGACCTCTGGCTGCCTGTTATAATCATTCTGTTGCATAAAATGAATATTGCAAACCGCAGATGAAAAGAAAGAAGGAATTGTCCTTGTAAGTACGTTTACGTGTCTCACTGCAGGTCTCCTCGAGAGCAGCATGCGCCTGAAGCCCCACGAGGCTCAGAACTACAGGAAGAAGGCACTCTGGGTCTCCTGGATCTCCATCGTGGTCACTCTCATACTGGCTGTGGCAGCTTTCAGTAAGCATTTAAAATTCTAAGTCATAATCATACAATAAGTACAAGTATGCAACAAGAACTGCACTATCCAGTAGTGTAAGTTAGTTACAGATTGTGGCAGTTTATTTCCCACTTCCCTGTTGACTAAGAGGGGATGTTGTCATGGAAACATCTGTTGTAGTATTGGTGCAAACATGCTGAAAGTGGTTTTACAAACCTCTCTCTTACAATGTGGAATTGGAAAAGATACAGAAGGATTGAGTTGCACTGTCCCACAAAGGTAAAAAGCAATCACTATAGTTTGTATTTTTATTATTTGTATAGTTGAGACTAAGTTCACATCTGCTATTTTTGATTTAAACAAAACTAACCCTAATTAACCCTAAAACCAAATATACAATTCAATTTTATATATCTGCAGGATAAACAGCAGCTCTTTGTTAGATATTCTGAGCCTCAACAAAGACAGCCAGTGAACAAGTAAATAACAATTGTGTATGTAACTAATACAAAGGCACATGAAAAAAACTGATGAGAAAACAACTAATTGCTTCCATGGTTAACAGTGCATCAGGGACAGATTTTCAATGGATTCTTTCAGTGTGTCCAACGAGCCTCACATTGCGTGTGTAGAAATTAGAAGCCCTTTTTTATTCAGTTATGAAAGTAAGGAAAATTGAATGTCAGCCAAGCACACGTAATGTGTCACTAATTTGAAATCAGCATATTATAAACAGATCACACACAGTTTTTTTGAACTGCATGACGACAAAGAGCATGCGCCTTTTGAACACATTGACATGAAGGTCAGAGGTACACAAAAGCAGATTAATAAATCACGGCACTTAAGTTTGAAAGCTCAAAAGTATCTCTGTGCTTTCATACCTGTTATTTAGAAAATTTGGTTTGGTGCCTCATACAATGTAATACAAAGAAACACTGTTGGTTCATCGGCTGTGTTACATCAGTAGTATTTGTTGGGGCAATTCAAAACAATTGAAATGTTGGAGGAGTGTTTCTTGCCCAAAATGTTAAAAGAAATGCTGTTCACATATTCATTTATTCACATAGGAATATATAAGAAACTCTGCAGCCTCACAGTAAACCTCACAATGTGCTGCCTTAGGCCTCTGCTTTTAGTTACAGTTAACAATCGTGTTGTTTGAGACAATTTGCCGAACTCTTACTGATGATCTAATGTCCAGGTTTATGGTCTATTGGTACCGTTCTTCAGTGGGTGATTGATCCATATCTGAATTTTTCATACTTCCATCTTGAGCTACTATGTCCTAATTTCAAGGCTCCTTGCCATTTAGGTGGGAATAAGATTGATTCCCTGAAGGTAAATGTGACATATACGATGATCTATTTGGTGAGTACTCATCTGAAGAAGGCACAGTGTAGTTGCAAGTAAGAGACAGACATTTTTCATACATTTCAATGGCCACTGTTCCCTAAAAACGTGTAATTAACAATGGTTTGATAGGTGTATATTGTTATACTAACACAAGGACATAGTCTGAGAATTCATCAGTCTAAAATAGGTTTGTCAAACCCCATTAAGTATTAAAGTAAGAGACGGGTGCAGAGCAGCAGATTCCTAGTCTTCATTCAGCTTCACCCTGAGAGCTTTAACACAGAGCTATAGTGTTTTTGCTGGAAGTGTCTGATATGTACGGTCTGATTTCCAACGGAAGTCTTTCACTGCTTTGATGTTCCCTTTACTGTGGGATAAACATGCATGTATTGTATTTTGTAACTGAATCCTACAACCTCGGATCTGGAACAAATTGTTTTCATGCAGAGTCTGCTTGGTGATGCATTTTTAGAGGTTTAGAGGCCCCCTGATGTCATGAAAGGATGAAGCAACAGTTTCAACACACATTTTGTTGTCTTATGATATAGAGGATGTCTATCACGTACTGTACTGCTGTGAGTGCAACACAGGATGTTGCTTTGTCATCCTGGCTAAGCATCAGATTCAAGTCACAATGTGCCCTACAATAATTTATTCAAACCTTTGTCTATGGGCATAAACTTAAGCATTCCAGCTGCCAAAACAAACTACCAAAGAAAGAGACCTAAATGAGACTACTTGCATATTTTAAAAAAAATCACACAATTAAAGGACACAGATTTTTAATTTGGCAAAAAAGTCCAGATGCCATCCTCAGTAGTGCTTTCAGTTGACCACACAGCATTCAAGGGCAAAACGTGGGCTTTAGTGAAAATACTTGAAATGCAGTTTTTTATGAAGGACTTTAGAGAGCCTAGAACCTAAAACGATTTTCACATAGCAACATCCTCGTCCTGCTCAAACTCTAATATGAACACTGTCACAAATGAATACCCTTCTTAGGGGATGGTATGGATTGATTCATATTTTCTATTCAAGTGAAACCATTGCAAGGAAGCATGGTAGCAGAAACACAAACACAAAGTAGACACACCGAGAATGGTTTTGTGTGTAGTTTGGAGCAAGAAAAAGCCGTCAGCCAATATCACCAACAGTGACGTACATGCTGTGCAGCCATTGGCCACTGTCAGAGCCAAGTTTTGCCGATTCCAATAATTTGTAAAACGTCCTATCAGCACCGTTTAATTGGCCAAACTGATTACTCTGTTGGCCTCTAACCCACAAAAATTTGAACCACTGAAACTTAGGGACAGAGACAGCCTGGCTACTGGGGAAAAAAAGGCAAGAGTGAGTGAATGGAGGGAAGCGTGCAGGGAAGTGTAGACAGACTCGTCTGCCAGTCGTAACTGCAGCCTTGAGAGGACGGGTCGGGGCTTCTGGGTTAAGTAATTAATAAATTAATGCAGCATAGGAAAGAAAGAAAGGGAGAGGGGCTGTGTGCGTGAAGAGGAGACAACTTAGTGAAAGAGAGCAGAGGGAGCAGAGAGAGGGGGAAGAGAGTGAGAGACAGATGGATATGGAGGTGTGGCGTGAAGCTCTGAAAAGTGCGATGGTACCAAGGGACGAGGCGGGATGAGTCCTGGCAGGCAACATCGGGGATTTAGTGGTTGTGATGGCTCAACTTTAAAGAACACCAGCGTGCTGTTTCCTTCTGCCTGTGCCCTAGTTTCTCTCTCGCCATCTTTTATCTTTTACGTCTCGTCAGCTTGTTTCCTCTTCCTCTATACTTTGTTTACCTCTTATTTATGTGCTTTCTCACGATATCTCTCTCTCTTTGCCCCCTTTATTTTTTCTCTTTTTGTATTTACAGAGATTACTAGTTCCACTATATTCTAAGAGATCAGAACTCCAAATTAATTGATTCAATCAAACTGTCCAGGGTGTAGGGGAGAGTTTTCCCCCAGAGGACATATAATATTACTTATAATAAAGAGGGGTAAAAGTCAAAATCCTCTTTATCTACTTATATATCTTTCATTCTGTTTCTGCCAACCTTTCTAGCTTTTTGCTCTGCTTTTCTCTTTTTCTCTCTCCGCCTCTCCTTTTTTTCTCTCTGTAAGGAAATCTGCAAAGATCCTCTGCCTTTTTGTGACCAAGCAGTATTTTAACATTTAGACAGGATGTAGTGTTCAAGGCCAATCCTTTTCTCGTTTATAAATGGCTGCTCTGTGTTAGCTCGCAACCTTTCTTGAGAAGGTGTCTTTTGTGCTTGCTTGGCTAGCTATTCACCTGTTAAAGTGGTACATTCAATTTTTCACGCTCTGCTCCTTGGTTCACTCATGACCCACGGAAAATAAAAACAGCTGGACGTGCCCTGGAACGATGCTTCAGACACTCTGGCCCTGCTGTCAATAAACCAGCCTTCCATGAACATCAAAGGACTTACTCAGAGTCCCTTAAAGATGTTTGGTCACAGTTCTACACCAACCTAATTAATAACAATCCTGGCAACCCTAAACATCTTTTTTTTTCACCATAAATCATCTCCTGAAACCACAATCATCTTCATCAATTGAGGCTACAGCAGAGCGATACACTTTCATTGACTTTTTCAGAGCCAAGGTCAACAACATCCATCCTCTTCCTCTCTGCCTCCTCCTGTCATTGACCCTCTGTCTGGGAGCTCACTGTCTCTACTCCATTTTACTGGTGTCAGGTAGAAACACATTGAGGAAATCCTCAGGAAGATGAAACCCTGTACTTCTGCCCTGGACACAAGTATATACATTCCCATTTTCTGCCCCCTGACCACCCAAACTATCAACCTCGCCCTCCAAACTGGTAGTGTTCCATCTGCCCTCAAGGTTGCAGTCATTTGCCCCCTCCCCATGAACCCCACCCTGGACCCAGAAGTTCTTGCCAGCCCTACAGCCCTATCTTTTGGAGATGGCGGTTGCTTCTGAGCTTCAGGACCACCCTAAATGCAACGACCTATTGAAAAATTTCAGTGAGGTTCTCTTTCAGCACACAACACTGAAACAGCTCTGCTCAAGTTTGTGAATTACCTGCTGATGGCAGCTGATGCAGTGTCCCCTTCTCTCCTGATTATCCTTGCATTTGACACTGTGGATCACACTGTCATCTTAGAGTGCCTCCACACCACCACTGGACTATCATACTCTGCACTTAAGTGGTTTCCGTCCTACCAAAAGAGGATGTCTCACTGGGACAATGCAGAGCTAGATCATTCCCTGTCACCTGTGGTGTTCCGCAAGGGTCGGTTCTCGGCCCCGTCCTGTTTAAACTCTACATGCTCCCCCTTGGACGTGTCGTCAGCAGACATGGGATGTCTTTTCATTGCTATGCTGATGATACCCAGCTGTACATCAAAACTGTGCCAAGCCCTTCTGCAGCCAAGTCATACCTCAGCACCTGTCTTCAGGAGATAAAGGCCTGGATAGGCACAAATTTCCTCCAGTTAAACAGCAGCAAAACTGAAGCTCTCCTTGTTGGCACTCCACACCAGATTCAGTCATCCCCCATACCTCATCTCACCCCTTTTCCTCCTCATGCACTAATCTGGGTGTTATGTTTGACCCTCAGCTGACTTTTGATGACCATATAAGACATCTAGCAAAACCTCTTTCTACCATCTCAAAAACATCTCCAAACTCTGCCCCTCTCTAACCTTGTCAGATGCAGAGAAACTGGTCCATGCCTTTATCTCAAGACTGGACTACTGCAATGCGCTCTTCACAGAGATCCCAAGCAGGAGCATCCAGAAGCTCCAGTACATTCAGAACAGTGCTGCCAGGATCCTGATGAGAGTGCGAAAACACAAGCATATAACACCAATTCTGTTTTGATTGCACTGGCTCCCTGTCTCCTTCAGGATTGACTACAAAGTCCTGCTACTCACACACATATCTGTCAACAGACATGTGCCTCCCTACCTACAGGAACTGATCATTCCACAAACCTCCACCCACACACTCAGATCTGCCAGCAGCTTGCTCCTCTGGACCCCCAGTACTAAGCTCTGTACCATTTGCTCTGCTGCACCATGCTTGTGGAACAGCCTTCCTAACCATCTGATGGCAGCACAGAGCCTAGACTCCTTTGAAAAAGGCATAAAAACCTTTCTATTCAGGAAGGCTTTTTCATCTTAACTCATTACTATTTTCTTTATGTTGTGTATTTTATGTTGTTAATATTGTAGCACTTTGAATTTCACTATGAAACTACTACTTCACTATCAAAAGTGCGGTACAAATTAAATGTATTATTATTATAGTGAAGCTCTCACAGTATGTTATCTTTGTTCTGTTCTTTCCTCCTTCCTTTCTTTCTTCCTTCCTCTCTTTTTTTTCCTTTTTTTCTGTACATTTTTCGGTCACTAACTTCTTCTGCGTACTTACAGTGACAGACCATTCAAATATCAAGATGTTCAAGTATTAAAATCTGTAATGGTAAGTCTATAGGAGGAATGTTTTAAAGTTGATATCTCAAAAACTAAATGTGCTAAAGTATTCATATTTTTTGGACAGCTGCCCCTTGTGGAAATGCTTAATTTATTAAAATATGGTACCTATAGTGCCACCATGTGGTCAGTTATTATGTGTTTCATGTTTTGGCTAATAACTTATGAACTGTGAGGTGTGGCAAAACAATATTTTCACAGTTTGTTCCTTGGTTGAAGCTGATTCGACTGATATTGGCCACGCTCATTTGCGCCTGAAAAAATTTTCCACCATTTTTGATTTTTTGGTAAACACAATTCTTGCTTATTTTAGCACATATTTGTTCTAATCATCACCAAACTTGGTACATACCATAATTAGATGACCTTATGAAGGTGTTGCCTGATGCACTTAACGGGCTATAACTCTTCAATGCTAAATGGTTTGCAACCAAATTTGAGAATGTTGTACATACAGTCACACTGCACAAGTGTGTAACATTTCCTACAATTCTACCCACAGGGGTAAAGTAACATTATAACATGATATTTCTGTTGTCTTAAATAAAATGAAACTTGGTACACAATTTCTCCTGAAAGCTGTGAGCTGTGAGCTTTCAATTGGAAGAGAATTTCAAGGAGTCATCAGAAAGTTCACTAAAAGACAGACATGATTGACAAACACAGGAAACCACAAGATGACATCATGTCAGTAAGGCATGTGAGCACACAGATGTGGATCTGTGTGGACAAATGTGATGGAATAAATTAAGGGTTTTGTCCTAAGATTTAGGGAAACATACAAAGACAACTATTTCCTTTGATTCTCTACTTAAATGAAAAATTAAAAAAAATCCAAAGTGATTCTGCAGCAGCACTATGACCCTCACATGTTTGTTTATTTCTGTTGTTTTATGCAAATAAGGGTCTTAGACACTAAATGTTAGTCCCAAGACAATACTCTGTGCTGTTATATATATATATATTATTCTCTTATTCTCTAAAATAATGATGTGCAAGATGCAGGTGAAGAATGGCAAAATTGAAGCAAATTTGCATTATTTTAGCAGGACACCTTGGATTGTATTACCTCACTTATCATGGCCACTTACCAAAGAAGAAGAGTTATTCAGTACATGTATGAACAAATCATTAACACAAACTGAACTGACTATAATGAAGCACTGTTGTCACTGAGAGAATCAGTAGCTTTTAGCAATGGGGCTCCACTCACTGCTGTCTGAGAGCTCAGCCGTGACATACTGTATGTTCTACCTGGTTTTAAAATCTTATTAAAAGACAGCAAAAGCAAGACAAACAATCATGATCCGTTACATATAGGGGGCTGCTGATTGACCTTGTAAACAGTGCACTCCAGCTTTAATGAACAATCTTAAGAATTGCACATTTCCTCGAGTGTTTTGCCTGCCTTTTGTATCTTATTGGAAATTCCAAGTTGTGTTGTACAAGTTGTGTAAGTACATTGAATAGATATTGTTTTTATTACCAGGTAATGTAAAATTGGATTTCTGCATTGTGTGCTTTTGTGTTGCATTTGTGTTGTGCTTGCTAAGCAGCCACTGGAAAAGCTGTACCATATTCAGACTGGGCAAAAGCCTGCACAACAACAAGGATGATTTTCAGATGGCCTTCCAGGCCTTTTAGGAGGCTATAGGAGCTGGACTCTGGACTAATAGGCTGCCACACGATCAATCAGTTGCACTGCCAACAACCATTTAACCATTTGAGCAAGGAGATGGAAAGTGTGTGCTAGGAGGCAATAAAAGAGGGAGGAAGAGAGAGGGATAATAGAGATCAGGAAGGAGAAAAGGGGACAGAAAGACATGAGTTGACACAGGAAAATGAGAGGGAAAATTTAGGAAAAGAGGGAACAAGAAGTACAGTAAGAGCAGGATGGAAACTAAGGGAACATAAATGAGGAAGGAACTAATAAAGACAAATGTGTGAAATAAGAAAATAGGGAAAGTTGGAGTGAGACAGCAGGAGGTTGAGATGGAGATGGAGTTAGTCCAGAGAAATTATTAAGATCTGTAGAGCAAATGACACAGTAGGACAAAAGAAAATAAAGAAAAAAAGGAAGCTATCACTTTTCATCTGACTGCTTTGTCTGGTCCAAAATATCAGCAGTGCTCATTTGGCCAAGACAGCAACACAGAACTTCCTCCTCAACTCTCTCTCTTGTTCTTTCTTTCTCTGTCTCTGCAGTAGAGCTGTAATTAATGTGATTTAACCCAGATACATAAAGTAAGAACCCAACATAGTTATAAATAAACCATCATTTTATGAATATCTATCTGTGCTATGACTTTGTAGCGGTATATGGGAGGAGCTGAGCCAGATAATGCATAAAAAGTTAGCTCTGTGATACAACTTCCACACAAAAACCCGCATTTTTAACACGTGGTAAGAAGGGCACAATCAGCCCTTGTTTGACTTGTAGACTTGTAGACCAGAGGGGCTGTCACAGGTTAATCTCTGTTGTCTCCATTCACACAAGACTCAGATCAGTGACTGTAGCTGCATACATCTGCTACTCTACAGAATTACCTACTACAAATATTTGAGCTAAACAGAGCTTAAAAGTGGTAAAAGTGGTTGTTGGAATGTTTACAGTGGACATACAATGTATATCTGTATCCATATCTTCTTACATTGTGTGTTCATAGCAAGTACCTTGTTGGGGAAGTTTCAACAGTGTTGGACCATAAGATTTTTTGACTTTGTCTTTCTCCTGCTTGTCCTGAACAGAGGTCTTTAGCAGTTGTGAAATCATTATGTTACTGTGACACTTAATTTCTGAACATCTGGATAATTGATTGAATATACTGTCAACCAAACAATTTTTTGTTTGGGCTATTTCTTCCATAGTGATGTATGTGGATTAATATTGTTTCTGGGATGACAAGTAACTAGTGATTTTTAATGGCTTGAGCACCACAAGTTCACTTCACCTCCATTGTACTGTAACAGCAGAAAAAAATGTCAGAGACAGACAAAACCTGTGCCAATAAAACCGAAACCAATCTGGCACTACATACCACCAGAGGAAAGTAAGGAAATGCGTTTTTTTGTAAATGGTTTGACTCATAAGTTAAATGTAAAGATGATGTAGATCACCAGTAGGTGACTTTATTTTAACAGTGGTGAAAATGTTTTAAATTGGATTTTACCATTAAAGGATAGGGTGGGCCATATTCTTATTGACAACAAATCCCATAAAAAGACCAAAATCAACAATGAATAGATCCTATTAACAAATATCTCCTGTGTAGCCTGATAAATATCTTATTTTATCTGTGTCATTACAGACCTCCAGTGTTTTCCAACACATCAATAAGCCACCCTGTTGTACTGGATGACATATTCCTTCATTATGATTAATACCGGAACTGGAAACCGAGTGCATGCCTGTTTGCATGACATGTTTTTTAAAGATTCACGCATTTAGTAGGAACAATTGGGTTTGGGGCTGAGGGCCACAGACAGGAAGGAAATACTGAGATACTGACTAATGCATAGTTGATTTTGGTCTTTTTTTATTGGATTTGTTGACAATAAGAAAAATAAAGAGTAACATCAGCCTCATCCTTAAAAGTAGGGTTTGACTTGAAGTGCTTTCAATGTGTCTTGAATTAGATAGTTTGCTATTCAAAATAAAGATGGACTACACTAGACAAGAATTGACATGTTTGTATCTAAGACGCACAATGTCTATAAGTATCATAGCTCACATGATAATAATTCTTTATGTCATACTGTGATGAAAGTGCTGTAATATTATCGGGATGCATTCGTGGTCATTGGAGATGCATTTGCTGACTCTTACTGCTTTCACTATCTCATTTGCTAGATCTGAAAGAATAACATAGCCAAGGCAAAAACAAATGATGAATCACAGAAGGCAGAGTGTACACAATAGAGATGTTTGCGTTCAGCTGTACAGTGGTATCTGCAGGCCATTCATCATATCCAGGCAGTCGCTGCAGAAACACAGTCGTGCCAATATCCTCCTCTCTCGCACCCTCCCTCGCTTGCCCTAATTCTACCTCTCAGTGCTTCATTCCCCCAATCCTGTGGTCCCACCCGCTTTCCCTCCTTTCCTCCCCTCCGCCCAAACCTCCTCCCTCTTTAACTTCCACTCTCCATCTTCTATTTCCTTCCCCCCTCTCTCCACCTTACTCGTGCACCCAACTCCAACCTTTCCCCCACCCACTGTCTGTCTCATGGTGGAAAACACAATCATTTATTCATTTGTTTTCCCTTCCATGTGCAGTCTATTTTTACTGGTAAATGCCAAGTTGCAAACAAGGAAGAAATGCAAGGCTAAATAGTGTAAAATAATTTACTTACTTCTTATTCTTTTTCTTTTTTTTGCCTTCTTTTGTTTGCTTTGCTTTTGTACCCATTACCATACATCCAGCATGGTTTAATTTTGTGTGTGTGCTTTCTCTTTGCACTAACAGTTTCTGTTTCAGGTGTGTATCATTATTGTGTTTAAATAATTGGATAAGACTTAATTTCGTCCAGTCCAAATGGTCATCATGTGTCATTGTGTTTTTAGCTGCAACCAGCAGCATTTATACAAAAGGTCACTATGTTGGTCATTCCTAAAAATGTCAGAGGTATTACTGCACATGTACCATTGTGGGACAAGTCTATAAGGACTAAATGAGGCTGTAACTTCGAAGTCAGCTTGGCTGCTAAAGCACTGGTTTGCCTCATCTGTGAACCCAGCTTTGAATCTTATGTGAATTACTGTAATATTTTTCATTTTTTCATTCATGAAATACATGCAGACCTGTCGTTGTACGGTTGGGACATTAGTGTACATGTAGGCTTACATAACATATATGGAAGGTAAGCCAAAGTTTGAAACTACCACACATTTTTGAGCATCTGTGTTTGGTTTAGTGTGTGTTTTTGAATATACTGTATGTGTGCGCATTGACAGAACACAATGCAGGACACTGAGTTTCCCCTTCAAACATCCTCTCCGAAATTATGCATTTGTTTACCTCACTCTTGGCCCATTTTCATGCTGTCTGCCTGACAGCTGAGGTACAGGAATTAGCAAGAATATACCAGTTCCATACCTCTGCCAGCCAGTTTCTTCTCTATTTCTTCTCATAACTTTTTTCATGACACTGTTGGTCCAATTATAGGTTTTAGAAAGATTAGTTGAGTTGTTCTCCAGTGCCCCCATGTTGTCTGGTTTAGTAATGGAGACTTTGCCTCCCCTCTCTATGTCTGCTCATGGACACATATAGTTTGATGGAGCCGTTCCGTATTATATATTTTGTCTGATGAGAGGCTATGCCAAATTTGTGCAAATCATTCATAAATTTCTTTGGACAAATCCATCATATGTGTCAAATGTTTCGGTTGTTTATGTGTGAGCATAAATACAAAAGACTGACCTGTCCTCCCAAGAAAAATGACTCATTAGGTCGTAATGTCAGTTGCGACATATAGTTAAATTTGAGTGACAGATGCCATCTAGCAGCCATAGTAATTACGACCAGGAGCAGCGGCGCAGTTCAGATGACATATATAAAAGTTGACAATTTTCCTCATTTGGTGGAGGATGGGTGGATGGATGGTAAAAAAAACACTCCTAGAGTGCACATGGTCAAACGATGTACAGTGTGTGGTCGTTTAATTTGGAGGACTTGTTGAAATACATCTGTGTCTGATATGGAAGGACTGGATTATGGCTCGGTTGTTAACAGTAAGCCTGGCGCAGCAAACTCTCAGTGGATAGCTCCTCTAAATTTCCCATTCAAATGTAATGTTTTGCCATTTGAACTGCTTCACTTTCACTGGGAAAGGTCCCACAAGGTGAATTTTATACACTGCATGTCATTCATAGAGAACCATTTCCAGGATCGTTGTGATTTCCCTCAATTACTGCTTTTGAGACAGATGTCAGATGTCATGAGCTTTCCCTTAACTTATCTGCCAGCTGCCTGAAGCAAAACCTATTATTACGTTAAAAGATGTCTTTTCAAACTGGATCACTGTTATCAGATGGTCTAGGAATTTGCACTAAATCGTCACTTTTCAGTCACAAATAACAAACATACACATTATGAACTTGGTAGATTTATACTGGTTAAAAATCACACGTGATTCTTTCGGTTGCATCGTAATAGTTTCTTCCACATAGCTGCTTAGTAGTAAGTGATTACTCCAGTCATTCCTCAGATTATTTTGATTCTTCGAGGGCTTGCACTTAAACAACAGTAGACAATGTAGACTACTGAGTGGCCACAGGCTGTTTACTGGTATGTTAATCTTTAGTGTTTAAGCATCTCATTCTTTTCTGTATCCAAGTATTGTAAAGAAGTGAACAGGATAATGCCGTCTTTTACAACCCATGATTTGACAGCATGTGCTGAAACTGTATTTGGTAAATGGCATCTATTAGCAATTATATAATGAATGACAATTGGTCTGTGTGTGAGATTTATTGGCTTCAGCATGGAGCATCACTATATAGTATCTTATTGTTGACAGAATGGGGACAAGAGTACTTTGACTTCTCACAGATAGAGTGAGGTTACTGAGGTGTTTGTTGCTCTGCGTAGCTGTGACTTTACGTTCTAAAATACCTGATAAATCCACTGCAGTGTGTGCTACCAATTTATTTAGCTGCTGCTCAAGAACAGATACTCCCCAGTTCAAGAGAGACTTGTTTTATTCATTTATTCTTGATTAATTATAAAAGTTCTTGGTAAAACTTTACCAGACACAGTTGTGAGTACCTGCTGTGGATGTTAATGCAATAAGGCATGTGGATCAGTGCAACTTGCTACAACTACAAATTATGCTTCGGCTTTAATCAAAACTATAATCATACAGTGCTGATACCACACTATATTCTGTAGAAGTACCACACTGTCACAATAAACAGATCCCCTGCTATTCACACTCTATGAAGCTCCGCTGAGCGCAGCAGTGAGGTTGTTTTCCGCGTTCTCGGTTTCTCACACCAGATGCTTCAGTCACATCTCCCCTCCTCCTCTTCAGCGCCAAGTGGACTACGACAAATCACACACACACACACACACACAGGCATACACCCATTTGTCATGCTCACATGCCAGCGAATGACATAGGTTGAAGATAGGAACATATTTCTTTAAATAGCACAGTTAGAAGTATTACCAATATGGGGATAGAATGTAAAAAGTTTCCTGAATATAAAAAGTAGTTCCAAAAAAAAGGCTTAATCTTTCTCCCCTTTCAAGGATTTAATTCGTTTAAGATATAAGCTACAGCCTAATCTTAATCATTAGTGACTAAAGTTTCCTTTGGGTGTTTGCTCTGGTATGTGTGCATGAATCTGTTTGTATAACACTGTGTTTATGTGTGTGTTTGTGCTCACAGGCCGTCATTCTGCAGGTATAGTTATGAAATCTATATAAGGCTGATTATAATGTTAGAGTCAAAAATCACTGTATTCATTTTTCCCCTTTAACTAGAACAGCAATTCTTCTTCTTCTCTATTAGGCTTGGTAATTTCTCTGAAATTAAGCATATATGCTTTTAGATTTTAATGCCTGAGTAAGGGGGCAGGGTCCACCATGTAAATGCATGTTGCAGAGCTAAATATAGTTCAAAACTACAGCAGTTGATACAGAGTATCATTTAGAGTTTTTCAATACTTATGCTGATATGATCCTTGGGTTTGGTAACGATACTAAAACAACAATTTCTTTCATACCTTACATTGAGTAAAAACATTGTTTTTAATTTAGAGTAAGATAATGTATTTTTTAAAATCTTTAAATCTGAACAGAAGTAGCTGTACAAGGACTTTGTTAAATAAAATAAAACCTAAAATTGTCAAAATTCTGATTTAAAGGTTTCAAACATTCACTGATATGTTTAAGGCAGTGAATGTCTTTTCTCTTTTCTCTTGGAAATACTGCAAATACTTAACAGTTCTCTCCTTGCGGGCATTTCCCCTAAGGCTTTGAAAACCGCAGTCATTAAGCCTCTTTTAAAAAAGAGTAACCTAGATCGTTCTATAATTTCCAATTACAGACCTGTTTTGGCATTTGATAGCGTTGATATGTGCTACAGAGACATTGCAGTTGTTTCCAAAATAAATACAGATACCATCTGTGTATGATTATTTTTGGGAGGGGGGAATGAAAAAACAAGACATTCGATGTGACATGGCATGGGATCTTTGATTTGATACTGATTAAAAGAGTTGGCTAATGAGAATGGGTAAATGAAGATGACCTTTTTCTTTCAGGATAAGTATGTTTGAGTTGACAAATGACAAATAAAATGTCTCTCGACTTGTGTAAATAATAATAGTCTCCCTCATGATCACTCACACCAGCACCACAAGCACTTCTTAAAGAGATTAAATGATGGCTACAGCATAGAAATTATAAGTTTCTCTTTATCAAAGCAGGAATGACTCAGTTTGCACTAATGCTCATTTGTGGATATGTCTTTAAATGGAGTGACGTTGGTGAGTGCCTGTCTAACTGCAAAGCTTTTGAACATGTGTGTATGTGTGTGTTTGCTCACACCTGTGCTCTGCTGAAAACCCTTGATGTTCAGTGGATACCAAGTGATTATGCATGGTTTGTTACACAGCTTCAATCATGAGATCTTGTGATTAACCTAAATAAACTACGAATGCTGGAACAGACAGACATAGAGACACATATGTTGACTGTGCAACATACTGCTTACATTAATTTACACGAAGGAGTTGACCTTTTCCTTGAGCATATCAGGGCCTTGCTGTCTGGCTTTTGTTAATCGAGTGTAGGACTTGTTTAATGATACGGACAAATAAAAAAAAAAAAAATTAAAAAAAAACAAACTGGAACTGGAAGGTTCATGGATGGGCTTCATAATTAGAACATGTTTTTTTTGTAATACTAATTGGATTCTCTTCACTTATACATTCGGGTGTTTTGTAATGAGGTTAAACCTTTTTGTTTACACTGAGATTTAAGATCTGCCACTGTTGTCAAGGTCTTCTTTCCAGCTCAGCATCACTGCTCAGCCTCGCACTCATGCTGAATGGATTTCTGTTTAGGTTTTCACTACATTAACTCTCTGATCTCACCTGTGTTGTTTGTGATGGACAATTAGTATTTACAACCCTGCTGCATGCCTCCTGATTTTGATGTGGTTAATGGGCTAAAGTCATTCCAGCCCTTCAAGTCTCCTACACTAAGCATCAGCGGAGGTTTCATTTGAGTACATGACGTTGATGCAAACAGAACAATATGATTGTTAAAGGTTCTCTGTCATTTCTATAGTTATAATGTCCAATATCCATGATAAACATAGTCAGAGTTCCAAAACATGTAAAAATGCTCCCTGAAAATCAAAAAGGCAGTCAAAAGGTAACGATACCCCCATTTCCCCATTGAACTGACATCAGATTGTTCGAGGATGCCCATAAATGGATGTCCGTTCTGTAGTCTTTGTTGCTAAGGTTGTTCTATGAGTTGTTCACATTGTCTACTTGCATATTTCGATTCAGATTCCGGCTCAATCATGTATGGATTTATTTGAGAGGTTGACTTTTCGAGTAAAGAAGGAGAAAAGGAAGTGAAATCATACTACTATTGTTTGTTTACGTAACCAAACAGAACAGAAATGGCTGATTGGGAGGGGGGCCTTAAAGAGACAGGAGCTAAAACATCCTGTTTCAGACAGAGGCTGAACTGAGGGGCTGCATAAAGGGACAGTATAAGATAAATAAGGAGTTTTTTGAAACATAAATCATGCAAAGATATTCCAGTAGAGCCCCAGAATAGAAATGTAGACTCTTGCCCTTTTTGATGTCACCCATATGCACATTAATTTCTTGTGTGAGTATTTAAAAAAAATGCTGCACACAGCAGGCTGAAAAATGAGGTAAAAGCTCTCTGATGGCTGTAACTGCTGCAAAAAATGTTTTCTCCATCTCTGTCCCACTTTATCCACTCAAAGGACAAAATTTGGGTTTGAAATATTTGCGAGTATTTCTAAACTTCAGAAGGTGCCTGTTTCCAACATGCTGCAGCTTTAAAGATGAGGCCATTAATGAAATCCTAGCTACTTGCAGTAATGCTATACTATTGATTACCTTCTCATGAGAAATTGTTTTGAAAACCTTGCAGGGCTGATGCAGGTCAGATGCAGGTTAGAGATGGTTCATTTTTCAACTGAGACAGACACTCAGTTGTTGTGGATATACATTTTTTTTTTTTTTGAATAAAGCCGTGGACCTCTTTTTGTCCATCAAAACTAAATTTTAAAATTCATAATTATTATGTTGAGATGGATGATATGAAAGCACAGCAACACAAAGAATGATCAACAACTGAGCTCATTCACTTTTGGAAGAAATCATTGCAAGTATGGGTTTGCACACAGTTTTTTTTACTTATTGTTTCTCTCACACATACTTCACCTTGCTGTTGATGTGTCAGGGAACTCTTGGTAGGCATTTTTATCAGAAGCCATGGCGTGTTTTATCTGTGTATTTGCTTGGCTGTCAAATCATTTGCATAATTATAGGACAGCCTCTCTAGGCAGCCTCACACCATCTTCTATCAGTCAGCACCACTTGACTATTTTTACTCCTCACTGACGAGCCAAAGAAGTGAGGTGGTGCAGTGTGATCAGATATAAACGTCAGAAGAGAGTGCGAGCTGCTGTGAATGTGTGTGTATGTGTGTGTTAGGGATGTTTCTTGTTAAGTCACACAGTGTGGTTTAATGTTCTACCTATCCTGTGTCGAGGTGTAGCATTTCACAGCTAGTCTCACGTCTATGCAGCTCAGATTTTCATCGCCACTGAATTCATAGACAAAGCGTTTTCTGGTGGGGTTTGGACTTGTCTTGTCTATATAGGGCTGCCAGATCGAGCCAACAATAATATTAAATTGAAGGTTGAGTGTTAATGTGGTAGTCAAAGTGCAAATGCAGCTCAAGCAGTATGAAAGATTTTGATTGGCAGATTAATTTTGGTGGTGTGGTGGTGAGTATGGGATTTTTCTATACTCTCACCTCCTGCGTCTTCAGCTTGTATCGGGTCACTGCTGCATGTGATCTATACATGAAAGGAACAGTCTTGTGAATGTCATTAAATATTTATAGCAGCTCAATTAATTGTACTGTACCACACAAGCCAGCAGAGTTGTATTCAATGCCATGTGAGGTGGTTAATAGCTGAGGGAAATCCATTCTAAGTCTGTAACTTAAATGGTTCACTATTGTTGTGTTTTGTTTTACATCATTTTCTCTGCTAATGGTTGAAAAACAACAAAACAAAGCACTTCACTGATTCGGTATTGTACTTGGGGGATTCATGAGACAGATTAAATAACAAAGGGTCAAAATTGAAGCAGTAGAGGCCAAGATACCCTGACTAGACTTCTTGATATGGGTCCAGTTCCAAAAACTACAATTACCATAGTCCAACTCTATGGCCGCATTTTGTTAGAGTGGAATTCCCATTTAAGGTGTACCTGACAGAAGTTAACCAGTCAAGACCAGTGTCAAGTACAACAGCATGATAAATGATGTTTCAGGATATTAACCTAAATAGGACCTCCTGTTAAATCCATATTCTGCCTGATCTGGTTTTCTGTGTTTTGCTTCTCATTATCATAGCAGCAGTCATTCCACTCCAGTTGGCTGCTCTCTCTTCAGAAATCAGAAAATTGCACTTAACTTGCTGTTTTCTAGTGGCTTTCATGTGTAATAGCACTCCCTTTAATTTATGAATGGTTCAAGGATCGAGCCTTTATAATGGACTCTTATTGAACCACTTGCTTTTCTTGCCTCGTGTAGAGGGGGAACACAAAAGAGCAGGCAGTGAAACTCTCACAGCAACCAACAACTAGTTCCACCGTGATCAATGGTAAATTGATGCTTGCAATGGATCCATTACCAAGAGGCCTGGGCTTCCTCATACTGCAATTTGTTACCTGGGAACAAATTATATGCTGGTGAAGGTAGCCTCAGGGAAAAGGGCCTGGGAAAGCCTAATTTTCCCCTTAATGCATGAATGTTTTATTGAGCCCTATTCTGTTGGGCTGATTGAACGTGTAAATGGGATGGAAGAAGGGGATAATGGGGTGAAAGAAAGAAAGAGAATGAAAGAAAACTAAGGGTAATATCCATTTCTTTCTTCATCTTTTTGTAGAGCAGCAAGGTATTTCTGTTGAAACCAAACCATGTCACTCCATCTCTCTCTGTATACTTAAAAATAGAGATACACATTTTTAGGTTTTATTAGCTGAGAGTAAGCAAACGCAGATGTGTGCACAGGGAGGGAGGGTAAGTAGAAGGTGGGTGAGAGAAAGGCCAGGTAGTGGAGTCAAGTAGACAATAAGAAGTAGAGAGATGAGTGACAGCAGACTGAGAGGCGTTGAACTGAGAGAACGATTGAGTTCACAGTGGCAAAGGACAAGAATGAGAAAAAAAGGGAAGAGAGGTTGCTCATCTTGCTGTTCATGCAGCAGCTAAACCAGAGCTGCTAGTTGGCTGTAGTGCCCCAACACAGTTTCATGCTATTATCATTTCTGTTACAGTTATCTCTCCATATACTGTCGTTGTTCAATCTTCCACAGCATTCAACCAAAGGACAGGTATTGTACCTATTGTACAGTATTTCATTTAAGAGGAAAAAGCAGCTGCAGCATGACCTTCCATTGAATCAGCTTGACCTTCAGTTCGTAATAACAGCGATGAATGCTACCTTTTTTTTTTATCAGGAATAGCATTTAAGCACATCCCCTGTTTACAGAGGATTCAAAACTATCTCAAACTATTTCTTTTGAACATTGTGGGATCACCTGGGTTTTTTTTTGTTTTTGGTTTTTTATTTCTTGTACTGACTCATAGTATCCTCTCCTGGGCCATGACCAGACAGTAATCCACCACCCACTCATTCTAGTTTAGTATAAAAACAAACAAACCCTCCTTTGTGCTCAACCCAGCCGAAGCATTGTCTCATGTCGAATAAGTCAGGCAGACAGATAAAACAACGGCAGTCAGACAGAAGGCGTGACATGAGTGTGTCTTGAATATGTCAGTCAGATAAAGGTTGCAAAGTACGCAGCAATTAGTCCTTTTGTGCATCTTAAGTTTAGATCCATAGCAAAATCCATTCAGTATCTGAGATAATCCTCTTTATGTTTATGTATGAACTACAGCTCTGGTTCCAGGTGAAATTGTACCAGCTTCTTCTTGGATTATGTCTTAGCTGCAATATGAACTTGAGAGGTTATAAGTGTTTTCCGCAATCTGTCTGAATCCCCCTAGTAGCAGTTCATCGGCCACATCAGGACAACATACACGCACAAACACACACAGACAGAGAACTAATTTGCACTCAATTTTCAGCCATGGATCTGCCAGAGAGTGGAGGGTACTTAGATTATGACATTGAGTGCCCGTGTTTGAGTGTGTGTGTGTATGTATGTGTGTCTAAATATCATGATCCTAGCTGATAAACCAGATTTTTTCTTTCCAAATGTATGAAATCTTTTATAACAGTGACTCAGAATGTTTTACTAAATGAACTCCTGCAGGAAGGATGTCATGCTTCACTAAGATGCTGCGCAGATCATGTGCTGTAGATGTGTGTGTATGTAAGAAGTCAGAAATCTAATATGAATGGGTGAAAAATGCTGGCGAGGCAGGAGCTCTCTGTTTACTCTCTCTACCTCAGCAGGAAAGAACACCTCACAACACCACTTAGATCCTAGATTGTGGTTGATGGACGCAAGGGTGAAATCATTTTATAGCTATAAACTGACTAATATAACTGGAAAATATATATAACAATGATATAACTGGATATAATTTATCTGCTTTAGACTCTCAGCTCAAGCAATGCATTGAAACAAAACAGTAAAATGATCTCAGATGAAATTCAAGCCGTCAGTTGTCCGTGAAGAGTTGTGAAGCGTGAGAGCGTCACACTTCCTCCCTGTTCCTTGTCTCATATGTGCCAATCAATTTCAAGCATGTTAGACTGTTTTTGCTCCTCTAGTGAGATTGATACTGACTCTTGTTGCACACAAAAGGGTTGGTTTGGTATTGCACTAAAACAACTTTCAATAGTTATATCAATAGCCAGCAGTTGGAAAACATTCCTTTCTGTCTCTTTTTACTTTGTGTTTTCCTCTTGTGTTTGTAGTGGGAGAAGGGAGGAAATCATCATCGTTGCTGTAATATTAGAAGATAAAGATGACGTGTTTTTATGAATACTAATCCCTTGTTGCTGTTTGTGTCTCTTGCATTCATGACTTCACTTCTTTACCTTGCTTTCAAGTGTCTCAGTTACATCTCTGATGAATAACCACAACATATGGTTCTTACAGTCTATTTTATAGAAACACTAGCTGTGGCTGCCCCGCAGATGTATTTTGCCTTTATGTGCTCGTGTTGGTCACTGATCTACATTGATGCCATATTGTACGTAATTTTTGTAATCAAAGCAATGCCAAAAAGGTGTCAATTTGGTGCCAAAATGAGAAGAAGGAAAATATTTAGAGTGGATGCCAGCTATGAAAAGTGTGAGAGAGAGGGAGGGATGTTACAAAAGTTAAGTTCAGAGTTATTTAAACAGACACCTTATTCAATCAAGCATAGTTTCAAGTTCAAGTTGGCTGTGGCAAGTATTCAGGAGGATGATTGTTGCCATTAGATGTCATATAGGGCTGCAACTATGGATTCTTTTCATTATCGATTAATCTGCCTATTATTTTCTCAATTGTTTGTATATAAAATATCAGAAAATAGTGAAAATTGTCTGTTCTAATTTTCTTAGAGCCCAAGGTGATATCTTCAAATGTCCAGCACCCAAAGATTAAAGATTGAGTTCACTGTCATGTATGACAGAAAAGCTTAAAATCATCACATTTGAGAAGCTGGAACCAGAAAATGTTTGGCATTTTTCCTTAAAAAATGATTAAAACAATTATTCAACTATCAAAATCGTTGCCAATTAATTTTCTGTCGATTGACTAATCGAGCAATCGGCTAATCGTTGTCGTTTTATGCTGTATAAGTTGCTCATCACCACTTGCAGTAGTGCTTTGGCCACACTGCACCTGGGACTACAAAAAACTATTGAGCACACTTAAAACCAAATAGTTGTCAATCATTTTGTTCTATATATGCAAATATATGGATTCCTTTGATCACATCTAATGCTGATGCAACTAAAATGGGGGCCGAAAGTTTCTTTTCAAAGGTGCCTCAATTATTTTTTTTACTCTGTGACATGACCAACTCACAGCCAAACAAACCACTTTCATCTGCTGTCTGTCTTCTACTGTTCACTCTCTCAAGGAGTAGAGATGAGGGCTAATAGAAAGTGACAGCACAGAATCAAAATAGACAGAAATAGTTGCTGGTCATGACTCACACCTCATTCATTTTTAAAGAAGATGAAACTGTATTGGGTTGTCTGAACGAGTGGAAATCGGGCTGCAGCTGCTCCATGTGAATGTGGGTTAGCTTTGCAGTGAACATGAAACCTCAAACTGAGCATTAGAAATCACTGTTGGATAAACCTCTCAAGGCAAGTCCTTTTTCAGACAAGATAATTGGTGGGATATTTCAAAACAGATGTCTGAGATGCTCAGTCAGAGCCGTGATGCCAGATGAATCACAAGAGAAGTTTTGCCTCCATACCTTAATCCCTAACTCCAGTATGTTGTTGGATTTGTTGGATGCAAAACACCTTCCCCCACTATATAATATATAGTATCTTCATTGTTATGTTTTGTTTGACTTTCCTCAGCTACCACACACTACTGGATCCAACACATCACATCATGTTTTCAACTGAGAAGCCTATCAGTGCCTTCTGTGCTCTTGTTACCATGGTGAATAATGATGAAACTCAAGGCCTGTTGTCATGACAGGACTGCTTGTTACAGTGTGCATCCAGAAACTCTTAATCCCCCTTTTTTTGTAGGATGTATTATTATAACCAGAAAAATGATTGGTCTGGGGAGGCACCTCAGCTAGAAACAATGCTTGTCCTTACATCATCCACTGCCAATGATGACATAAAAGGCACTACTGTATGTTTCCAGATCAGGACAACTTTGGTATGCTTGATATGAGTGATATTATGTGTTTGCAGACTGGACTCACAAATTCACAATTATGAGTTGATGGTATGTGATTCATAAAGCCCCAACGGATGGTTAAAATTTTGATTGGATGTAACGCTTGGGTAATCTTTGCAGCTGTAGCTTTTTTCTTAACATCCTTGACAGAACATTTCTTATACTGACTAAATAAACCAGAAAATAATTTCAAAACAGCTCACATTCATTAAAAAAACCCAGTGAGTATCCACTGAGGTATTTTACCCCTCCTTTCAACAACTCACATGGCTTCTAACTGAAGTAAGCTTGTTGTTTTCAAGTCTGGAAAAGCAGAAAAAAAAAAGATGTTGTGATAAATGAATCACTGTGACTCTGATTAGCGGCTGGTGGTGTGTTTGGTTTTCAGGTTTATTTATATTACATGTCATAGCGAGAGAACAGCAGGGGGAATGAGAAAGATTCTAATTTTAATGCTGAGGATTGAAAGATGCAATAGAAGCTATTAAAGTGTGCTCTTTTAACAAAAGTCAAAAGCGGGAATGAATATTAACAGGACTGACATGTCTTGGTTTGTTTTATAAATGTCAGTATTTAGCCCATATAGTTTCTGTAGTCTCAGATTTTACATAATTGTTGCATTGAAGCTAAATGCAGAGGGTAATTTTTGCAGGAAAAACACTGTTGTAGAGATGGGTTCGATGCAGTGTGAAGGGTTATTTTTTGTCGCAAAGGTCGTTCCATGGGGTGTACACGTCCACATGCATATTTCGGTACGGAAAGTTTCCATTTTGAATAAAGATGAGGAAAATAAGTGAAATCCTACTACTAATGTTTGTTTATGTAGCCTCCAGAACCGCCAGAAGTCTGCCAAGGGGCAGACTTCCTGAAAGCTGGTCAATCAGAGCAGAGTGGGCTCATTGGGAGTGGGACCATAAAGAGACAGGAGCTAAAAAGGATGAACTCAGGGGGCTGCATAAAGAGCAAGTATAAGATAAATACGGAGGTTTTTTTTAACTGTAAATCATGCAAAGATATACTAATAGAGCCCCAGAATATAACTATAGATGATTCGTCCCCTTTAAGGTGGGGTAGATGTGGTCTGGGTTAGGATGTGAGTGCAACCATTGGATCCCAGTATTTCTGAGTGGTTTTTAGTGAGTTCTTGTGTTTTCTTTGACTGAATTACAACAGTATTTGCCTCTTGTTCTCTGTTGCTTTTGATTGCATGGCTACGTTACAGACACAGACTCCACAGAGGCACACACTTACAGTAGATGAGAGTTCACTCAGCTGTAAACAGAAAATGATCAGATGCCAAATATTTCTTTCAACCACTGTGATTTTGATGCCTATCATGAAAAAACATCACAGTAATTGGTGTTTGACAGCTGAAGTTATCTTTAATGGCAACCTCTTTTCAGAGGCCACAGTGTGTTCGTGCGTGTGCGTGCGTGTGCATGTGTGTGTGTGTGTGTGTGTGTGTGTGTGTGTCTACTATCGTGTGGCCACTTGTGTAAGTGTCTCAGGGATTTCAGTCTGTCTGTGTCTCAATTTGATTATGCAGAACAGTCTCCACAGAGTTTAGGAGTAACTGTGTTGTGGCCACAGATGCAGAGAAGACTTGCACTGTGATTTGATAAGAACTGAAGCCTTCATAAACAAAAACAAAACGCTGTCTGCCTCACTATCTTGTCTTTTTACTCTTCATATGCATGCAAAGTCATGCATAAGGATGCATAGGTAAAAAAAAAGAAAAAAATCACATTTTCGCAAAAACACACCCACAAATCACTCTGTTGTCAGTTTCTCATGTTTCTTTTTCTGCCTCGATTTCTCTATGTGCTGAAAATGAACCCTCACTTTAGTTATGTCTGAATCAGCACCTCCTCAAGGTCAGAGAGATCTACATACTGAACAGTAGGGCTAGTCTTAACACCTGTCTCTATCACATTTCATGGTTTCTTTCTGTTTTGTGTAACTAAGTAAACAGAAAATGAATGAATGTTAATTTTTAATGGGGAAATACTGATGTCATCACTTCATTATACTCTGTATGGCTGCAGGCATTCAGACTATGAGAGAATCAGAGTATTAAACTGAGTATAAAACTGGCAAGACAGCGCCCCTAAGACATTGGAGAATATTTGTAAGTCAACAAATTGTCCCTGGATCTCCACTGAGTCCTCAAAGTAAAAGTAAGGAAAGAGAAAGACAAATCTTAGAATTTTTTAGATTTTAAACATGATGGTGTCCTCTATCTAACTTGCCAAATAATAAATTTCTTTTTCAAAGGATCCATGCATAAATGACAAATAATGCCATTTGTAAGTGCATTCCACAAGAGCTCATATGAGCATTTAGCTGAGATGAAAATAAAAATAAAACTTGTTTTTAAAGGTGACTTATGCTTTTTTTGATTTTGTTATTTTTATACTGTTTGATGTTGAGTGTCTATGTTAAAGACGGTCAAAGTTCCAAAACATGAGGTGAACGTATATAAAAATGCACCCTGAAAGTCAAAAGCCAGGGCTTCGTTTGCAATGTTACCTCTACTTCCTTCTTGTGGATGACGTCAGATTGTTGGTACATGCCTACAATTGGCCGTCTGTTCCATAGCCTTTGTTGCTAAGGTTGTTCCACCAGTTGTTCACATCGTCCTATCGCATATTTCTTATCGGATTTGGGCTCAAACATGTATGGAGGTATTTGAGAAGTTTCCATTTCAAGTAAAGAACCAGAAAAAAAGTGAAATCCTCTACTGTTTGTTTACGTAGCCTCTGGAGTTGATGGAAGTTGGCCGAGCCAAAGCTCAACCAATCAGAACAGAGGGGGCTCATCAGGAATGACCCAGAATATAAATATAGACATGGAAATGTGCATAATATCCCCCTTTAAATGTAGCCTGATGGACTTTGAGTAGTAACAGTTTCATAATATTTGAGGGTGACGAGCATCATCATCTTTAGTTAAGAACTTGCAGTTAAAAGCGAAACACTTTGCAATGTCTGACAGTGTGACATTTCAAAACATTGACCCTTGTCACTTGTAACAGAGAAACATTTGTACAACTCATTGTATCTTAAATTTTTTTCTGCAACATAGACGAAAAATGTAAAAAAGGCTAGAGGCTGAGATGTTGTTGAAATTGAAGGCTGTGATACAAAAAGTGCCTGCTTAAGTACTGTTGCTCAAGCGCATATACAGAGAGAGAGAGGGGTAGTCTAGAGGCTCAGGTGTCTGGCACGACTCACTGCAGGGCTGGAAACGATAGCAGTCAGACATCAGACTCAGGTGAATCCATTCTGCCATAAGCAAAATATTTAATGCCAGTAGTCCGTGTTTTTCTGCGTGTTCGTGTGTGTGTGTTGTTCATTTGGTCTCCTAACACTAGTGTGAACCTCATGTGGTGTAGACTGCGTATCTGACTTTGTGCCTCAGTGGCCAATTTGGTTACCACCCACTCACACCGTAGTGAAACTGTTTAAACACAGGTCAGCAGCTGTCTAGTTTGGGATACTGAAGTGGCATGATTTCGGCTAATTATCGCTCACTGTGCCGCTGGAAGTCTTGAAACATATCAAAGCAAATAAATTAGTTAGGTAAACAGTCAACAGTGGGGTGATTATTCTATGCTGCCAGCTGGAGCTCTGACGGACCCCGAGGAAGTACTCACAACACTATACTTGGGTTTGTTTGTTTGTTTGTTATAATTAAATGGGAATGTATAAGGGCTGTTACATACAGGCATTCAAATAAATCACAAACAACAGAGTTGGGGGAGAAGTTGCTTTCTGACAAGAAATTTGGAGAAAGAAAGAAGGGTAAAAAGGTAAACAGTGTGAAAAGGCCTTTTAAAATTAGTTTATTAGTTAAATAATGATGTATAATGATGCAGCTAATGTTGTGCACAGTGATAAAAGAGAGTATAGTTGCACCGTCTCTACTCAATGCACCTTACTGTGACGTGAAATCTCTCTTTAGGCTTTTTTATCACTACATAGAGTCCTGCAGTTATTGTTATATTGAGCTGTGAGTACTGTCAAAACACTTATAAGTGTACATCAGCACTATGGATGAACAGATTCAGTGTAGACAGATGGAGGACTGCTGACTGTACTGCTGACATGCTGCTATGGATATACATCTGGTTTAGAGGAGATGTTTGGGAGACTGGAGTTGGTTTTAATCTGTTGTATATTTTACTGTTATATTCTTCAAACTGCAAGGCTACTTGACAAAACAATCTCAACTCAAGGTCCACTTGTTTTGGAGCTTTTCACAAGGCCCTCATCAGCAGATTTTGCTTAGTTTCCTTGTACCCGAAGATGTCTGAACTTTCCATGATTATGAACACTTCTAAGACATCTTAACCATGTTCATAAAAATTGAGCTTGATAGGTCAGTTTAAAAAGCAATTTCAACTCAAAGTCCACTTACTCGTTTATTTCGGAACCCTTACCGTACCACATGGTCTTCATTTTTGCTTGTGCATAAGGGAGGAAATTTTCTATGTGCAAAACATTGCAACATTGAATACTGCATGTAAACGGTATACGTTTTAGTTTTCTGTCTATCTGTACATGGTTGAAATCTAGTTGTCATATTATTCTTTGTATCCTGTATCTGAAAATTCCACCATTTCTCAGTTTTTCTTTTGTAGTCAACTATCTTCTGTGGTCAACTGGTCCAGCATTAGTGAAAGATGTCCAAATTGGATACTGAACAGCATCATATTTATGGGTTTTTTCCTAAAAAAAAAACCCCAGAAAACAAAAACAAAACCCAAAAGGGTCTATTTACTGTAGAAATCTGCAGTTTTCACAGTTGGAGGCTCAGTGTGGTCAGAGACTTGAGCTCAAGGGAGTTCCTTCAGCTCTACAATTGTATCTCTGTAAATGTTTGGCCAGAACAGTAACACTGAGTTGGAATGGGAAGAGAAAACATTTTGAAAGTATTTGAATATATTGGATTTTGTATTTGTATTTTCCAGTTCATGCTCATTTGTGACTTTACTCATTCGAGGCATCTTTTATTTCTGCCTTGGAAAAAAACGAACGATGAATCAAGAAATTCATTCATCATTTCTGCACAAAATCTTTTCAATGAAATGTTATATAATTTAGGCAGAGCTTCTTTGATGTGTGTGTTCATGAATTGAGATGTCTTTGAATAAGATCCGCTTCAGTCTCTTTCTCAGTTTTGCCTTGAACTACAACTTGAAGTTCATTTTTTAAATTTTATGACACATACAAACCTAAATAAAGCAGCGTTTTGGCCTAGAATACTTTTATGATTGAAGCTTTTATGTTCATTTGCACTTGCTTTAAAATCCACAGGGATTCATAGATGTTGTTTATGTCATATTGTAATGAGGACAGCGAGGCACAGACAGCCATGTTACATTTTTATATTTTTGGCATCATTTACATAGTAGATTATCCTCCTTGAGAAAGCTGCATTTAAACAAGACATGTATAAATGAAAGCGAAAAGAACGCAATCACAACTTCTGATATATGATGCCACTTGGCTGTATGATATAACCTTGCTCTGTCCCTGTATTGAATTACAATAAATGACTGAATCCTAGTGTGTAAACTACTCTAGAAGCCAGAGAAAATAAACCACAGTCATTTTTAGTTAGATTATCCTTCCGACAAACAATTCGGTCATCCTTCAAATTCTAAGAGAAACTAATACCTGCCTTCAGCTGAAGTACTGCACTGGTTGCCACTGTGATGCAGCTGAACACAACAGCAGTCAGGACCTTGAAAAGTATTTTGTCTGCCGCTAATAATTTCCTCATAATACTGTCACACTGGTCGCCACAAGATATCCTTTAGCTAGCAGCATCACAGTAAATCTTCCTGCTGTGAGGAAATTAACAGAAAATGAATAGTCAGTAGAAATTACTTTCATACCAACATAACCCGTTTATGACTCTGCTGGGTTTTGCTGAACTGTAATTCCTGCCAAATTGTGAAGCATTATATTGAAAAATGTGATTAATAATGAACCTTGTGTGCTTTATTATTTATATAAGTATATTACTCTACTTTTACCTGGTGCAACAGAAGATGCAGCACTGATATGAGCAGAGTGACAACCCCTGATGTAGAACTCCACTCATGGTTTCCTATACTGTTAAAACGTTTCCAGAATGAAGCTCTTTAAAACCTGCAGGTGTGTAGGAAGCATTAGTCAAATCAGCCGTGTGTTTGTCCTAATCTCTGCACGAACCCCGGTGAGTCCCTAGTGCCAAGCCTCTCACAGATGGCAACCCCCCTCGCTGTGCCCATCGACTGCAATTCTGCCCTGCTAGAAATCAATACTGCTGGGCCACTGTGAGGGGAGAGGGCTGAGGGAGCGTAGGAGCGAGGGAGGCCATTCAAGGGAGGGTAAAATGGTGGAGGATATAGAGGGTTTTAGGACTATAGGGGTGTTAATGTAGGAAAGAAGAGGAGTGAGGGGATGGAAGATAGATTAAGAAGCAAAATGAAGGGGACTGAAACAGATAGGGTGTGGTAGGAGAGCGCAAAAAGAGCAAGGGAGAGAGGATGATAAACGGTAAAACAAAAGTGGGGTGAAGTAGAGAAAAAGATGGGAGGATTAACAACTGCACCAAGGAGGACAGAGAGAAAGACAGGGAAAAAGGGGACCGAGACGGCCACCCACAGGGAACAGAGAGAAAGGAGGACAGAAAAAAAGGGGGAGGTTGGAAAGAGGGAGGAAGGAGGGGAGGGGGAGAGGAGAGAGGAAGCGTCCCATTAGGGTTTTCTGCAGGGTGGACTCAGCCAGAGTGTGAGGCGCGGTGCAGAGCTGAGCCAAGCTCAGCAGTGGATCCTGAATTATTAAACACAATATTTTGCAGCTGAGCAAACGGCTGCAGCCATGTTGGATGTGTCTGCTGAGGGGGCAAAGATTGTGTTTATCTGTATGTGTGGTGGTGATGCCATGTGTTTTAATGTCCCTTTGGGATAAATACAGTATCTATCTATCTATCTATCTATCTATCTATCTATCTATCTAGCTTTACGTGTGTTCTATACTCAAGTTGTAGTATTATAGCTTTTTTCTTAATGGTCTTATTTTTTGTGTGTGTACAAGTGTTTGTTGCTGTTGTCAGCTTGTTTTTGTGTGTGTACCAGTGTGTGTGTGTGTGGCTATCAGGGGGAGTGTATGTATGCCACTTTTAGAGCCACTAATTAATGAGGAAGTAACATCCTGAAAGCCTTTGTGTTAACTCCCTGCCCCAGTGGAGAGCAACCAGCAATTTAAGACACACACACACACATGCAGAAACGCACACACACACACTTGGTAATGGGTTTGTACACCCTGACACATACTGCCCATCTACACTTGTCTTGCACAACTCAGTCTACTTTACTCATCAGAAGAAATAGCAGTTTAGCTAGAACGCTAATAGCTACTGTATGCATCAACTAACACATAGATGAATCATATTAATGAAGTATGAGAGAGACAAAAGTTTTTAGTCTGCAAGGACTCTCATTCATGCTGCTCCATCACCGCAAATATCTCTCAGCAGTTGCACTGATCAGAGATCAAATAAGTGCTACAGCAGCTCAGTGCATGTGTGTATGGAAATTGTTGGAGCCGCTTTGTCTTGTGGCTTTAATGAGGAAGAAAGAATGACAGCTTTTTAAATGTTACTTCAGCTCCAGTTATCACAGGGGACAGATCTTTTATAGATGATTTCCACAGATGTAGATACAGTGAGAGCATAAAGATTACATCTTGGTGAGATGGATGAATTTACACTTTGTGGATATCTGGCTAGAATGTGTTTCAAACCAGCCCCCAAAGTCCATGTTGAATGCTTCTTGGATGCATTTACATGTATGATCTGCCAAAGATACAAATGTAAATGGGATCATATGATTATACACATTCATGGAGTATTTGCAGGTAATTCCAATATTTTTTACAAATCATTATTCTCTTTTCATGTTCAATATGAGCCATTTGAATTAACCTATCAAAACTTTAAAAAGCTGCACTAGGTCACTTTGATCATTGGCAATCAAAAATAGCAGTGAATAACTTCCCTGCAGTCCAGATTTTCCGCCAGAGAAATCTTGGCAATGTGGTGTTCTATTTCATCGCAACTCTGTTGCACAATTTCAGCACTGACAAGCGTATTTGCATAAAAATCTTATTTAATCAATCTTAAATGATGCATAATTGCTCCCCACTGTCTGCTCTCATCCATCCGTGTCCCCTCCTCCGCTCTCTAAAACTCTCCTTTTCCTTCATCTCTTCTCTGTCCAGCTCTCTCGCTCGTCTCCCTGCCTCTACTTCCTTACCTGCCTCTGTTTACCATCTCATTTTCATCACTACATTGTGCAAATAACAGCTCCACCACCGTCACCACATACCGCAGAAATAAAATGAAGTGCTTGTGAACCTTCAAACACTCTGAATCCTTTCCCTCATCTTGGGACCACTAAGTGGTTTTCCTCAACTTCAGGAAATGTGTCTATTGGGAGTTTTTTTTTTCTTTTTTTTTTAGAGCACTAACACAAATAAGTCAACCTGATTAGATCAAAAGTTGAGAGAGTCACTTGATTGGCAGCGCAAGAGTGGCTCCTACAATCTTCCTCACTACCCTCCTCCCTTTATTTCTTTCTCTCTCTTTATTAATCTCTCACTCTGACAGTTTCTCCGTCTCTCTCTCACCCACAGTCTGTCTCACTCTGTAGCTCTGTTTGTCTGTCTATCTACAGCCCTGTCTGCCTCTTTTTCTGTCTCTTCTGTCCATTCTCTTTCTCCAGGATTATTCCTTTGCTCATCATAATGTAATTGAATTTCACATCCCTGAATTGAGCTCTTGCCCTTGAGGAACAGAGAGGTGGATGTAATTACATTTCTGTTTGGCTGCAAATGATTCTACTAATTCGATATGGACTCTGTTTTTTCATACAGTCAACAGGGAGGGTGGTTTGATGAGTGACTGAATGGAAAGCAGTTCATCTGTCTGGATTAACTGTACCTGTTGGCAGACAATAATTAATTAGACAATAACACAATCATGAGTCCAGTTTGTCAGTGTGGATTTTGGTACAGGGGCGGATCTAGGAAAATATTTATGGGGTGGCAAGAGGGTGGCATGGAGGCTTTAAGGGGTAGTAGAAATATATGCTGATTTAATCACAAACAATCACATATATCAATATTTGCCGGGAAAAGTCTCCAAATGAAGATATTTTAACTCAAAAACATTACATTATTGTGGTGCAGTAAAATAGTAAAGCATTGAGTAGAAATATTTAAAGGTGGCATTAGAAATCAATTGTTTTATTTCCAAATCTAAAATGTGGCAGTTTTTAAATAATTTAACATACGACTATCACTCAGCCTATGTGGCCAATGATGCAAGATATCCAGTTTTTATCCAGTAATGCTGATAAAATGGCAAAAGTCCTTTTCTCTGAGCTTCAGTTTGAAAATGTGGTGAAAGTACAAACTCCATCAGTGTTACTTTTAAAAGTAACTTGTTACATCACAACAATACAGTAACTCATTACATTAAAGCATTACCGACTGATAAAAGTAACTTATTAGAGTACTTTTGCGTTACCAATAGAGGAGACAGAGCAGTACGTTCATTTGTTGTTGTGTTTCTTGTTGTTATTACCAATTAATATTACCAATGTTATTGCGTGGAGAGATTATCAATAATGTTACGTTATGAATACGACTGCTCAGGTGGAGGTAAAAGGCAAACATTCGGAGATAAATCAACATTGTCTCTTACCGTTCATCCAGTTCCACAGCAGAGAAACAGCTGAATCAATGCCAGGAACAAACTTATTGAAGGCCAGCAGATGAATATCAGCCTGAACAAAGAAAATCCTTGTGAGTTTCACTCACCAGAAACATAAAAAAAAACAAAAAAACAAATATCTTTTATTTTGTCTTAAGTTTTCAACAAAGTTAGTCAGTGAGTCACTGCTTCTTCTTCTTGACTTCCCATGAAGTCAATGAGTAGAAATAGGGACAGTGCCACTCTGCCATTGCAACCCACATTGTGGTCAGAGGAGGGATTACATCTGTAGTGTTAAGTAAAGGGTAACTCATGTGATGGTGACTAATGTGGCTCTTTGTTTGGGGCTTAAAGTGAATGACTTTAGTGTTTTTTACACTGGGTGCTTTTGTACATTTCACTCGCATGACTTATCTGAAATTTGGATGTTTGTCTGCAGAATGAACAGTTTCAGAGATGCTGGTAGATGCAGGAGACGCACATAAGCACCAGTGAATATTTGTGTTTAGTCAGGTTTTATTTGTCCCTCATATGAGACACTATTACTAAACAAAACACACTTCAACAAAACAACCCCCGCCACTATCCATCTGTGGCCATTCTGTATTTCTACAAGTGGAAGCTGGCAACCCTACACACATATTTAGTAGGAAAAAAAGCCATTAGTAGTCGTTGTGTGCGGCCCGGGACCAGGAGAGGTTGCGCAGAAAGCTGCCGAGGTCGGGAGAAAACAGAACTGCTGCCCATTGCAGGAACGGCTAATGGCGCCTGGCGTCATCTCTTGCTGCATTCGCTTGAACTCGGACATCAAAGTTTCGCTCTTGTAAATTTCCAACAAGCCACACATTTTCATACAGTATATATATATATATTTGAATTAGATTGCCCAAAACTTGGGTGTCAAGGCATTTTGTAGGAGTGGCAGCTGCCACCTCGTGCCACCCTGGTATATCCGCCCCTGATTCAGTAATATTTTTATTTCATTATTAGTTTTAGGCCAGTTGTAGTCATTCATAACCATAGCACACAGTGAAAACTATAGGGGTTTAACTGTAAAGACTAATTTTAGTTTAAGAGCTGTTGAAAAACCAGTATCATGACTGGATTAACCTCATATGGAGCCCCAGAAATTTCTTTTTGGGTCCCCATTGACCCCCACTATACATGGTAGTACTCAAGAGCAAAAATGCCCAAATAATCACTGGCACTAGCCTCTTAAATGTGAATATTTGCTAGTTTTTATGGTTTTAGATGAGGATAAACTCAACGTCGTTAGGGTTTTTGACTGTTGGTCGGACAAAACAAGGGGAATTATTATTATTATTATTATTATTATTATTATTTTTTATTTTTTTTTATTTTTTTTTTTTTCACTATTTTCTGACATTTTATACACTGAACAATCATACTGATAATGACTGGTTATAACCTTATAGTGCTCCTACCTCGCCAGCCTTGACCAGTACAGACAGTAACATCATTGCAGTGGTTCAGATACTTTACTATCTATCTCATTTAAGGCTACTGTACATGATTTACTTTTTATGTAAAGTTGGCACATCATTCCTCGTTCTCCCTGAACCTAACCTAACCTCATCCTTGACTCTTATGTTTAACATAACAAAAGGTGGTGCCTTTCTCACCCTGTAAGTTAAAACTCTTTTCGATAGGTGAGGGCAGATGTGGAAGAAGTACTCATATCCTTTACATAAGTAAAAATAGCTATACCACCCCATAAAAATTATATTTTACAAATAATATTCCTGCATTTAAGATCTTGCACATGTAAAAGTACATAAGTATTATCAGCAAAGTGCACTTTAAGCATGAAAAGTAACAATAGTCATTACACAGAAAGGCCCCTTTCAGAGTGATATATTATGATACATTTTACATCAGTAATCAGTGGATTACTATTATTGATTCATTTACATGTAAGTAGTATTTTAATGTTAGTTAGCTAGTCGAGCTGGAGCTCATTTTTGCTTTTGTTATGAACTGCTGGGTAGTTTAATTCATAAGAACGAATCCTTTTAATAAGATGATCATACGCTGTTTCCTCTGAAATGTAGTGTGGTTGTATGTTGAAGCATACAATGAAAACACTCGAGTAGAGGTAATTAGGTACTTTCCACCACTGGGTGACTTTTTGCTATTATCTGTGTCTCTACTGACTTTGATGTGCCAGAAACTGCAGGAAATAAATGACAAAAAATGACAAAAGCACCGCCAACAGTTCAAAATCTGGTGCGGGAATTGATGTCGGATCAGATGCCGCCTCATCTATCATCTGCTTATAACCAGTGCCAAGTGAACGCTGAGGAGAGAGAGAGTATGGGTGTTAAGTGTTGGCACTGGCCTCGCTCTTACATAACTCACTGATAATTAGGGTTTACCGCTGCCAAGTCGTAACCATTGCTACAGCTATGCAGATGTTGGCAGGACATCTGAGTGGACTATTGGGAACATAAAATAGAATAGATGAATTCAATAGAATACAATAGAATAGAAAGACACTATGGGCTTGTGTTTGACGGCTGTACACTGATGAACCAAGCTGATGAGCACCAGGATTAGCATTGAAACACAATAAAGGCAAAGAACTGACAAACCTCCCAGATACTTGGGTACACTTTTTAGTATATTTGCACACACCCGTTGTTTTGGAGACAGCACACACTAGATTTGCATGTTTCCCCTTCCTTGTCATTTGTGCCTTCCTACTTCTTGCTCCTCCTCATCTTCTTATACTTCTGCCTCCCTCTTCTACTCCTCCAGCCCCTCTTTGGTTATCACATCCACCTATTTCTCAACTACTCTTTCTCTTTTGTCTCCTATTCTCCCTTTCTCTTTCCTCTCTCTCCCACTCCATTTGCGCCACCTCCCACTCTCTCCTTTTTCTCCCCTGTTTCCCCAGTCTTGTTAGCACTGGTCACGCATGCTTGCCTTCCTGATTAACTAACAACCCAAAGGATGTTACACCGAATAGTGTCTGCTCTCCCCGAGAGAGGCATCGATTTGCTGGCAGGCGGTAACCACACAGACGGCTGGCACAACAGAATGAGCTTGAGAAACTGGAAAAATGAACAACAAATAAGCTTTCCAGGAAACAAAAGGAGAATTCAGTGTTTTTAGCCTGATGACCGTATACATAATAACTGTACTGCTGTTCTTTAATAACTACATGTTTAAATTTGGGCAGGCGTGGGCTAAATTAAAGCAGCAATAAGCTTAAAGTGATGAAGCTGAGGAACACGAGTCTTAAATGCTTCCCTACCGAGTTTCTAGACGGATGACACAGAAGGAGAGAGAGGACATCTGTTCTTTCTGGAACTGAATACATTTTAAACATAGCAGAAAAAAAAAAAACGTGTGCATGTGTGCTCAAAGTGCACCCTCAGTGAAAGTGTTGATTAACATTCTGGCTGACTCACTGTACTGCTTTTGAAGACAGAGAGGGTCACATAAACGATTTATTATACAGTGAGAAATTCAGAGAAAACTTGCCAAATTTTCCCTAGAGAATTAATTTGATATTTTTCTGCTAGTTTATTCTCTTTTTTTGCCGTTATCTAGTAAATTATTAGACCTACGTGCAGCTTGAGGAGTTTTCGGTGATTTTAAAAAAGCACAAAAAGTTTTGTATCGTTCTTGTTATTTCAGAATACACAGTGTGAGCTATTTAATTTTCTGGCACAAATCACCAAAACTAATCACCGACATTTGTAAACTACGTCAAGATTTGAATTTTCTTCTGTAAAGGAAATAAACATCTATATAAATATTCTACTAATTAAACATTAGTAGGCATGACTTGGGAGATTTATGTGTTCTTGAGGTGTGCCAGCACATTAAACAGGATGAAAAACACAAAACTAGGTTAAACCCATGACAGTTTATGGGTGAGTGCTTCTCAGCAAGCAAGTTTCAGCTCTGAAGTCTCATATCAGAGGCTCTCTTGGAATGTAGACAGTCACACATGGAGGATTTTAGACCTAAGAGCCAATTATCCTCGAAGTCAAATTACCCCTCATCACTGGATTTACCTCTAATGAAAGAGAATTCATTAGTTTACTTAATCCTTTTTTTTTTTAAAGGGAGACATTTTAAATAAAGCATTAACAACAGCCCACCAGAGCAGGATTATAGTTGTCCAGGTTAGATCTCTAAACCAGAGACTTACAAAACAGCCATACTACCTTAAACCTGTAGTGTAGAACTTTTATAATAAATGAACGTCTGGAACATTCAAGCCCTTGCCAAACGAGTTCACACAATGCTGATTAAGCCTTTCATCGCAAGATCATTCTCTCTGTATTTCACAGTATACTGGAGCTTTTAATCTGGTGCCGTGTTTGACATTCCCGCGCTGGCCGGATGAATGCATGCTAGACACCTCCTAGGCTAGATGGCAAAAAAATGGACTTAGCTGCAGGAGACCACTGTTCGCGTCGCGTTACCAACAGTTAGTGTAATGTTTCCAATCGTGAGTCAGGACAGTTCTTTTAAAAACCGTAACTTTGATCGTTGTGGTGTTTACTGTTGCCATGACGATGAAGATTGCGTAACCCACACCACATTTCAAGTGATCATTTTAACCCAAACCATGATCTTTCCCTTATCCTAATCAAGTGGTTTTTGTGCCTAAACCCAACCAGACCTTAAACACAGTGTTGTCATGTCATAAAACATAATTATTTTTTATGATTACTGCCGATAGAGGCGGCATATTATAAATGCTCCTATGGGTCGCTCTGGAGCGCAGGTACAATCAACCTGTGTGGTCATTTCGTTATGAGGATGTGTTGCCTGATCACATTTTTTTGCTCCTCATCCCGATCTCAGACTGCCGAAGTATCATGTGACCGCTGTCTTGTTGCTCGTCTACCAATTTTTACCGATAATTTTTACCAATGTGTACAACAGCGGTAGGGAAATAGTGGCCCCTGGGTCAAATGCAGCCCTCCAGTAAAAAGTTTTGACTTTCAGAGTTTACACCAAAACTGAATACTTTCACAAATCTACTGTAGATAACAAAATAAATACAAGGTTTATGTAAATCTCAATAAATATAATCTTTGATACATCTGATACTGCCCCCACACAAGGAGAGGCATTAAAACCATGCTATTTGAAATATGCACCTACCAGAAATGAAATTTGAATGTGTGAATTATGACACTGTTTTAATTACACAACATTAGCCTATGTGACCAGAACAGATGTGTTCTTCATACACACAAATAGGTGGCAGTCTTAACAGAAATGGAAGTGTTGATGCCATTTTTTCCTAAAGGCAACAATAACTTTTAATCAGCCATAAATTCATAAATGAAACAGGCCACTGTATATGTGTGGATAACTAATAAGATATGTATAAAAATAAGCTGTTAGCAATCACTTACTAATGGGGAAAAAAATGACATCTGCTCTCAGATACAACCTTTAACGGTGTTATAAATCAATGTAATTTTAAATTAATTGAAAGAAATAAACAAAAACTGTGAAAAAAAGTGGCCCATGGTTAATTGGTGACCTTTGTTGTACACCAACAAGTCTGATCATGAAATGTGTGAGAGTTGCTGGATGTGAGACACACTATAGAAAGCGCAGCCAGCAGATTAAGCCTATGTGATTAGCTCAAATCAGAATGACAGAAATCCAGATTATCTTTCTTTTATGCTATTAGTTGGTGTAGAAATATAAATTTCCTTGATACTTTACTCTTTGCTAATGTAGTGAGACACTATTGTTGGTGGTATTAGGACTTTTAATATACTATGTGAACCCAACAACAGACATATTGCTCCTTGAAGTATTTTAGACGTATTGGGGCTGAGTTTTTACAATAGATAAGAAATGATATTTGGTTTTAGAATACAGTGTCTACGAAAAAAATAGGCTCTTGAATCATTATTAGAATTTGGCCGTTGATATTTTTCTTACTGTCAACAAATCTCATGCGCAGAGCCAAACTAACAATGAACTCATCCTACTTACAAATATTTTATGTGTATCCAAAGTCATCTATGTGCTTGTGTTCTCTTTTGGTAACAAAGGATCTCAACATAAATAAAGCATGTCTTTGTTGCTCGTTACTGATAATTAACTCATTTGTTCTTTGCTGGAGCCCAGACATGCACAGTCCAACAGTACATTCATAGTACTGAAACCTAATAAAGTTTATTGATCAGCTGTCTTGCAATGTTAAACTGCATTGCCTGTTATTAAATGTTGGCTAATCTTACCTGCAGCAAGCAGTTCACACCTTAATTTGACAAAACAAAATATGTTAAAGCATTGTGACAAAAGTGCAGTAAAGTACTGCTTGTCTGATTTCTTTGTGTTTGGTTCTTGAGTCAGTGCTATGACTCATGGGTAAAAGCAGACACACTCTGTGTTCGGTTCAGTGTCTTGACTCTCCAGATGGGTCGGAGGCCTGGTGGCGCTCCAAGAGATTCAGCCCACCCTCTGTGTGTTAGAGAGGGTGAGAGAGTTTGTACAAGAGGGGAAGAGGGCGACTCTGGGTGATGCTCTCCTGGACAAAGCGACACACAGAGACAGCATATGTGTATTTGTGAGTGTGTGCGGGCTGTCATGTGTTACACAGCCAGCCTGACTAGTGCCAGCTGTCTTGTATCAGGGTTCTGGCTGAGACTGTCCTCACCTCTGCACTCTCTTTTTTTACCTTCTTTCCATCATTGTTTTTTTTTCTCCTGTTCAGCTCTCTTCTCCCTTTTCATTACTTAAGTTACAGCTGAAAATGCTCTCTTTCACATACTGTAAGCATCAAAAGAATTGAAAAGTTGTGTATCCAGGCAAAATGCAACGTCACACCATACCTGCCGCTGCTGCAGTGAGGTAAAAGACAAAGCAGCCCACCACTCAAAATTTGACAAGAGACACAAATATACGGAGGATGAGGAAAGAAAGTAAGAGATACTCGCCAAAGGAAATCAGAATCTGAGAGAAAAGGGATTTCAGAAGAAGAGGGCAACAAAGACAAAGAATGAAGGGAGGAGAAATAGAGAGAGAGAGAGAGAGAGGAAGAAGATGAAAGCTCTGTTGAGTTCAAACCAACTCCCAGCATGCCCTCAAACCTCCTGTTACCATGGTGATTTAACTGCCGATATGGTGTCCCCTGAGACTCTGTCCTGAAAACACAGGGGTAGAGAGATAGAGAGAGAAAGAGGACGGTCAGAAGGGCAAAATAGCCAACGGGAGCAAGAATGATTGTAGTTGCTGTGCCTTTCATGAAACCTTCAAGCATCTAACCAGGCATCACTAGGTTCTTATTAAATGTTTTTATAACAGAAAAACATTTACTTATACTTAACTTTCAACCTTAATGCCACTGTTGTGTTAATAAATGTTGTGGGTTTAATCATGGGAGTAATTAGTCTTACTTATGGCAAGCTGCTAATATGAATTATCTACCAACAAAAACACTGTTAACACACATTTAGCATTTTATTAGTCTATATTTGATATATGCTTTGTTTTGTATTATTTACTAGTGCTGAGAATTTTTTCTTTTGATATTCGTAAACTTTATCATGCGTATATTTCTTGTTGTACACTCAGCGAGAAGAACTTAAAGCAGATTTTTTATTTATTTATTTATTTATTTTTTTTGGCCATTTGGGGGCCAAGAAACAAACTGCAAACACAACGTCAACATATTACATTAAACATTAAAGTTGTTATGTCGAATGTGTTGGCAAAGAATTGCCTATTTACACATCCAGCAGACACAGAGCAACTTTACTGTAGTATTCATTTGTAGATATGAATAATTTCATCTTCTTTTAGCTCAGTCTTGCCTGCCCCAACCAAGGGAAATATCTAGCTTTTTAGCTACATACTAACTTTGCCTGCTGACTGGTGATGGGTACTGGGGACGGGTAGTGTACGGTGTGTGTAGTCATTGCTGAAAGCTACGTTGGCCCCTAAGGACAAAGCAAATACAGGAGTGAAAGGGAAATGTGCTCCAAATCAAGAATTGCTACAAATACAACACATACAAAAAGGGAAAAAAATATGCAACAACCACAACAAAAAAAAATTCTACAAAGCTAATCGCTACAATGGAAATGCTCCAGGCTGCTAAGGGCAGTTTTGTATGTGTTTTGGTATTTGTAGCTCTGGATTTGGAGCACATTTCTCTTAATGTTGCTTAATGTGCTTTCACTCTTGCGTGTGCTTTTCCTCAGGGGCCACCATAGAAAACAGCTGCCTGCTGCAGTTTGAAATAAGACTGATGAGAGCTGTGAGACTGAACCAAAACAGTAGAGTTGCTGGCTTTAAAACCAGAACAGTGAGCTGAAAGACACTAAAACACTCTGTAGAGCTGAGGGGAACTGTGGGTTTTTTTTGTTTTTTTCTGCATAACATACATATATATATATATATATATATATATACACATAACATAAGATGTCTGTTATACATGATGTATTGTATGAATAGATAACTGTTTATGCAAACGGTTACTATGACATCAACGTGAATAGTATGTTATAGTCAGTCAAATGACAGACATCCTAACCCTACCCATATGTCAGACGAAGACACCTTGAAGTCTGAAAACTAATCAGTCAGCACTAACTGCTCTCTCTCTCTCTCTCTCTCTCTCTCTCCACAGCTGTATCGTTCATGAGACACAGCGCGTCAGCCTTCGGATTTGCTGTGAGTTCCACCTCTTCCCTTCGTTTACATTGATCAATTAGTCATAACTTTGGTCTCAGTGATTTATTAATGAATACCAGTGCCAAAGTGTTATTGGTCCCTTTGTCTCCAAGGTAACAAGGCAGAGAAGAGGGACTGGGCATAGAGCTCACGTTGTGTCAAACTGCCTTTTGTGTCTGCTAAACAGACGTAGCGGCTTTCACCAAAACAAAGCTTCTTATTACATCTTATTCTTTAGAGGAAGTGATTTGGAGTGTTATTAGTTAAACAAAATCAGACGTAATAAGAGTGAAGTGACAATTAAATCACCCACACCCTAGGTGAGGATGAGGGAAGATGTGATTAGCATAATTGTATTAAAATATTGTAAACCATAATCTGCAGTGCTAGCTATCTCTTTATTAAAGATAGGATTTTAATTAGCCAGTTTTAATAAAGTAATAAGAAGATCCAACCTGATGAAATGCGATTATATAACAGCTACTGATCATCAGTAACTTCAGCTACTATAATCATGGAAGCTGACGTTTTGTTTTATAGCTTATGTGATTTAAAAATTAAATGATAAAGATCGTGCCACATAGGATTGATAAGAGTTTCTTTAGTCTTCTTTGAGAAAGTTAAACTGAAAAATTAAGATCAAAATCATATATCATGTAATAATAATAATGTTTGTCACTTTAATCAAATATCAACCACAGTCTCTTGGTTATGCAATTCATTTTAAAGCATTTGTACTTCAGTACCTCAGGATCTTTAAAACCACTCATACGTATCATTAATTGATACATAACTGAATAAGTGCTTAGAATAATATATTATTAAGTGAACCCCTTAGGTTATATCATATTCTTTCCACCACACAAGACTGTAATTTGAGATAATCCTTACCACACTGGTGAAATGATGTAGTCTTTTCATTTCCAACATAACAGATAAGATACAGTGATACTTGACAAAATATACCTCAAGATATTTGATAATTTTGAATGTCAGGAGGATTGAAGTGATATAAAACAATATGTCATTTGTCATTGATATTTTTGAGAAATGCAGTAATGTTTTAGCGTATCAAACACAAGATATGTTGATATGTTAATACAACAATAATACACCCAACAGTGTATTATTACAATGCTGCAGCTATTGTAATTACTACAGTAATAACTTCCAACTCAACACACCTTTTCCCTTTCTTTCTTTCTGTCCTTGGTTCGAGTTTCTGCTGTAGTTTGATGCCACGCTGGACGTCCTGTCATCAGTCATTGTCCTCTGGCGCTACAGCAATGCAGCAGCTGTGCACTCTGCTCACAGAGAGTATATGTGAGTACAAAACAACATGCTGAGTTTAATTACTGTTTGATTAATGATAAATCTACATAATGTGATGGAATTTTGGCTTCCTTTCTACACCTGTGTCAAAGCAAGCTGAGGGTCTGCACTCTATGTATTCATCTATTCACCGAGCTCTCTCTATTATTCCATTTATCTTTTCTCTCATGTTTGTTTTTGTTTGTGAATCCACCCGTATCTTAATTTATATTTACAAAGATGCAAACTCAAACAATTAAATCTAGCCATGACACAACAAATGGTGAGTGAAGTTTTAATGATGTGAAGGCAGCATCTGCTGTAATTGTTGAAGATGAATAGATGGGATAGATAGAAGGGAGGATGAATGGATGCAGAGAGAATGAGGCTCAGGTCGGGGGGATCTATCTCTCAGATGTTGTTACTCCAGTCTACCTGAAGTCCCAGACTGTCACAGTCTGCTCCTCAGTCCCTCTTTGCAGCCATACTCTCTCATCCTCCCCAGCCCTCTGCATTCGTCTCTGTCTCTGTCTTCAGCCCCTGCTCACTGCTCCCAGGTTATGTACTTTCCTCCGACTCCCCAGATCTGCCATCCTCATGCTGTCCACCAGTTGCCCTTGGACTTTCCCTCCTTTCCCCATCTACATATTTGCTCCCATTTCTCATCAGTCCTTCACTTACCTGGCCTACTCCGCTCACTCCTCACCTGCAACTCATTCCTTCATCAGCCACTCACTTCACCTACTGACTCAGATCCTTCGTTCCCTTGACAGATGTAGTTGTCATGTTGCTTTTGTCATCGCCTACCTGGACTTGTATCGTATCTGCACCTGCTTGCCTGCTTGTCTTGACTTTTCCCTGTCTCATCCCTGCAATTCTGTGGACTAAATGTAACTGCTGTTTGGACTTGTCACCCATGCCTGTGAGCTTTTAAACTCTCTCTTTTGACAATAAACTCACTGAACTGTCCCCGCCTGCCTCTACTGTCTGCACTTGGGTCCATCTGCCGGTACTCCACTGTGACAGAGACGGTGTCTAAAGAAAGGAGGAGAGGAGAGATGAGAGACATAATACAGATGGACATAAAAGGAAAAAACAACATAATAATGTGTCTCAATAAGGTGTTGGGCCACCAGAAGTCTCCAGAACAGATTCAATGCTCATTTTCAAAGAAATAAACATTGTTCATAATCTCTCATACATGTTTTGATGGTGGTGGAGAGTGCTGGATACTATAACAATGTCAATTGAAACACATATAGTTGTTCAGCTGAGTGAAGGCCATAACATGATTTGTATGGAAGCATCTACTGTACATTTATTCAGGTGTTTCCTGTTAATTTGTCACCTGTGTGTATGCCCAGTATTGAATAAAGGAGGAGAGACTGAATGGAATGAAAAGATGAAGGGATGTGTTAAAGATTGGGTAAGGAGACAAATTGGAAGATATTTGGATGATGGAGGGGGAATAAAGGGTTGATTAGGGGTGTGGTTGAGGTGTTGCTCTTTGTATGCATAATTCAATTTATTAATCTCATTTATAATCACCCAAAAGGATAATTTCCATATGTAACTCAAACTTTTCATTTCTGTACATTATATGGAGATATTGTAACTTTTACTGATTTGGAGTTTAAGTGTGGATATAATAGAGAGTTGGTCTTGTACTTTAGTGTGTAAGTACTTGGATCCTTTTTATCTTATTCTTATTAATTACCATATACATATTTGATTTTCCTGACTGGAATCTAGACATGTCCTAACGTCCTCCTGAGAAAAAATACAGTATATGAGTCCTTAATGGTTAGTTTTAGCCCTAAATCCAGTTTGTTAAAAAAAAAAAATCTGCAAAGTCATTTTTTAAACTCCTGGTGAGAGAGCAATCAAGAGCATATTGGATGGATGAATCACTCAGATCGGTCAGCTAATGGGATTGTAACATATTACTGCCATCTTTAGGTCTCTTTAGGCTTTTCAGTCATGTTGGGCATACTCAGCCGGACAGATTAAATCATTTCTGTTCAGTCTGTTTCTTCATGGAAGGGAGGGGAACAATATGTTCCTAATTGAACAAAGTCACTCACTGTATGACACTGTGCATCACCACTAAACATATCATCAGTTTTCAAGCCAGCTGCAGCTCACTTTACTTCATCAAGTAGCTGTCAGGTTACACCGAGCCTTATTGGTCTCACAGCAGCGCATCTGCTTCGCTCAGAGTTGTCACAGATGATAAAAGACCAAGCTGCCACTCTATCATCTGTTAACACACACAGACACACCTGGGTATCATTAACACACACACACAAATCCAATTTCACTTCCTCCATTTTTAATTCCAATTTCTTAGAATGCAGAGGAGAGATTAGAAATTACCCTTGTATGTGCTTTAAGGCTATATTTGTATTTATTGGGTATTTTTAATTTCATGCTGTCTGTGCTGTCTGCTGTCTGCTTAAAACACTTAACGCTTGAAACTCAATACAGCATTGACTCATCTCTGAAATTAAGTTTAAAGAAAAAGTGGAAAAAAAAGTGAAAAAGGGGTGTCTTGGGCAGAAGCATTCCTCAAAAATATGCAGACATTAAAAGTGGCAGTATTATCATGACCAACCTCTGTAAGAATCAGTAAAGGTGAAACACCACTTCACTGTACTTGTCAAGATACTGTGTCTCTGTTCTGTAATGAGATAGATGGGAGACAGATATTTTAATCCGTGCCAAGCAGATGTGTCAGACGAAGACAGATTATGGTCGAGCAATGGAGAGGCATTGATTAAGCTTCTTATTCCACTTCTGTAAAAGCAGAGGAATGTCAAGTAAATTCCAACCCTGTGTGTTCATGTGCTTACAAACACATGCAAGCAGCAAGCAGCTCACAAAACATTCATCTCATTATATCCCTTTTTTTTCCCATAATCAAAGTCCCACCCTGAAGCACTCCCAACAGAAATTGACAAATTGTTTATTCTGCTAGCGCACAGTTCCCCAAATAGTCTGTAAACAGTATTCTGACTTCTGCGTAACACTGGGATTATGCTGTTTGAGAGATTTGGTTTTGAGATCAGTTGTATGTTTTATCAATGAGATCAGGTAAGAAGAGGTGCACTCAGTAGAATGTGGCTACTTTTATCATCAGTCTGTGAAATTAACTTCAATGTTTAGTTTAACTGAAGGGAATTGGTGCTTTAGTAGGTTTATCACTACACTGCCATATTACTAGTAATGTCATGACAAGAGCAAGGCTCTGTCTGTAATTCAAGCCATGGAAGAAGTTTTAATAGCAACATTTTTTTTGACTGTTTCTTTAATATTTCATGGAGGACGGTAAATATCTTCCCATGGTTGCAAAGCTTCCAAAGGCCAGTATCATTTATGACTGTTTGTGTCAGGTCTCTCTGAACTTTTGTTTAGGTGTTTGGGTCAGGAAAATTACAAATGATCCTGATTCAAATGCAAAAGAAAGGAACAAGAACTTGGGGCGATACAGTCTAATCCAACCTGACCCTCAACATTCTGCTCTCTCTGTCTATCTGTCTGTCTGTCTGTAGAGCATGCGTAGTCCTTGGGATTGTGTTCGTTCTCTCCTCCCTCTGCATTCTTGGAAAGGCCATCCATGATCTGGCTACCAGGATGCCCCCAGAAGTGGTAAGACAACACACACGCACACACACACACACACACACACACACACACACACACACACACACACACACACCAGCCCACGCACCATATTGGACAATACTTCAGGAGACGATTCATGCCCAATAGCAACATGAAGTGCCAATACAAGAATTGGGACATGTATATAATTTTCTCAAAGGTGAAGGTAACATGTTTGTCTTCTGTGCCACGGATCCTGTCTCACACCAATAATAAATTGTTTTTTTATATTTAATTCCTAACCACAATCTTTCCCCAACCTAAACCAAGTAGTTTCTGTTGCCTTAAATCAACCACCATGCACATTAAATTACAGAAGTAATTAATTACAGACATCGCCCTTGAATATTATCCATGATTATATACAAAATCACTCTCCTTGTTCACTCATGCACTGCCCCCTATAAAATAGATACTCAGTAGTTTATTGAACAGTTAAACTGACCATCATTTTGAATGTCATCATTTTGTGTTATCACTGGCAGGTATATTGTCACATGAATGTAATTTCACATCTAAAAATTCAGACACATTAAATTGTGAGGTTGTTGGACACAACTTTTTTTGTTTCATTGTATGCTAAATAGAGATTGATTTAAGACACAGCCTAAGGTTTTGAAAAATTGTCCATTCTTGGCTTAATTAAGCCAGGATAAGCCTGTGCCCATACTTTTATAATGTCATTCTTGGTCCATAGAATACTTATTGCAATACAACATATAGAGACTATAATGGTTCAGTAAAAACAGGCTTGGACCCAAAAGCACAACTCTCAAACAATGCTGGTAAAATGAAATGCTCAGCTTTAATCAAAGCCAAAACCAGGAAAAAGTCCAAAACCAGGCAGGGTAACAAAACTCCAGAAAGGCAGGATAGGGGTCGTAACAGGCAGGCAGAAAAGACTGGCAAGAAAAATGGCTGTGACGCAAAAGACTGATTTAGCAAAGAATGAAAGGGAATGGACCAGTATAAATGCAGCAGGATGAATGGGAAAGTGGAAGCAGGTGTGCAGAGGAGCAGGGGAAGGTCAGGTGATGGGGAATGACAGGAAAGGGTGAAACTGCAGGGCAGGAGGATGTGGTAGAATATGGAATAACAGGAGAGTAAGGTTATGTTCACAGTACATGCTTAAGTGGCCTAAATCCAATTGACGGATAACTCAGATCAGTTTTTTTTGCACAGAAGTGTGAACAAACAGAATCCTATTTTTTCATATCAGATCTGGGCTACTTGCATATGTGGTACTAAATCTGATTCATAGTCAATCTCTGCTGTCAGAACAGCCAGATCAAAATTTGTGTGTTTGGTTTTTTTTCACCTCTCTGTGCATGCGCATATCACCTGTTGTCATTATTAAGTGTCGGCACCTCACACCCCGGTAAAAAAAAACATGTCGCCTTCTCGTTCTCATTCCCTTCCTCATCATTTGTATTGTCCGCCAACCGCCACAAGAAATAATCCTTAGTTCAGCCACGCCATCCATGTTTATGATTTGACTGTCACACAAAAGACATTGCTGTTATTCTTGTACGCATGAGGCTCACATTTCAGTTAAATCTGCACATGCGTGGCAGTTTAGGACCTCAAGAGCCGAATACATGTCACTTACAAACATGAATGTGAACCATCAACACAAAAAGATCAGATCTGACCATGAAAGCCTGTGATGTAGCTTTAGTTCATGGCAAATCAGAAGGTGAACAGAAAATGAAAAGACTGATGTTGTGACAAGAAACACAAATAAAGGGAATATTGTGATTTTGCATTGTTTTGCAGACACAGTTTTGAGTTTGGGAGCTTAGACTCTGCATAGGACAGTAGTTTATTCATTAAGTGCTGTTTAATTCAAGGTTAAGACTTTTTTTACCACCATCACCAATGCCATGACAGTGTAGCTGTTAAAACTTTGCCTCGGGCCATGTAATTTTCCACAGTACTATATGAAATAGTCAGAAACTAATTAACTTCTGGAGTGTATTTCCCCCAACAATATAAACAATGTGTTTATGAGAAGGAGGCAAACACACATGTGTGAGAGGAAGTGCTTCATGGCACTAATTATCCCTCATACACATACGAACACACACATTTAAATAAACTGGCATAATGAATGAAAATTCATGGAGTGAATCAATTTGAACCAATACACACGCATGCAGTACATGTGCACACAGAAGGAACACACCATGCATCGTTATGAGCTAGGTATCTTTTTATAGCCCTGTGGCGTAGTTCTTCTGACGTCAGTCTTTGTCTCCCTCCATCTGACTTTTATTCCTCTTTCTCTTCAACAGAGACACGCACAGACGCGTGCACACACTTTCTTTTTACTGTCAACATCACTCCACCCCCCCCCCCCACCCCCCCCCCCCCCCCCCCCCACCCCCACCTCTCTCTGGAGGTGTTAAGACTATGAATAAGGTCCTAAAATAGTCCCATCTTTCTGTTGCTGGGGCACGGCCCAACTCTTCCATCATCACACTGTTTGGGGAGTGCCCATCTCATCCTTTCCAGATCGATGCTTTTAACTCTCTTATTTGGTTTGTAACCAAATAAGAAGCCCCCATCTGTCCATTTCACTAATCAGTGAAGCCAAGACACAGAGGGAAGCCAGACTTTTTAAAAACAGATATCCCTTTAGGTTTTCTGAAATGTAGCTGCAAAGCTTTAAGATATACTCCTTGATTTTGTTATAGGGCCTGATAGCACTCCAAAATCCCAAAATATCTTCACATTTCACTATTGATGCTTTTAAACTCAACACAGTTCACACTTTAATTTTAAAACAGCAATAAGCTTAGAGGAAATTTTACTATTGGGTCCTATAACAAACTCAGGGAGTCTATCTTAAAGTTACCCTATGAGGTTTTCTTGTTAACAAATAAAAGTGCATTGCCTATATACTTGAGGCCTAATAGTTGAGTCAGATGCATTTCTTTCTTCATAAAGCATTTGCAAAGCCAGTTTTTTACATTTACTGACATGAGATATAAGCTCATAACAACATTACTCCTCATAATGCTACAACTGGTCAAAAAACTCCAAACAGCACCTTTAAAGAATGCAGAAAAAACAGCTTTTATATAGTTTAATGTAATGCATCTACAGTATACTTTATATGTTAGTTTTTGTAATTCCATGGACCTGTAATTGATTTGTATTATATAATATTTCCTGTTGTGAATACTATGTTATGTCAGAGGCCATTTTGCTATTACAAATTTATATTTTAAACAGTTGAAGGTTGCATTCACAACCATAGTGTACAACTGCAAGCAAAAATGTTTTTAACACATGTTTTCATGGAAAAGCATTTTTGGTCATGGACTCACCTTAATTTAAGTCTCTCAAAGCTTCACTTCGATGATAAAGGAACTGTGATTAATAGCAAAAAAAAAAAAGAAAAAAAAAAGACGTATCCAAAAGAAGGTTTTTGACTATAAATTTAAAATATGCAGTTAGGATGTGAGATTGTTTAAATATCTATATGAGACAAACCAAGTCTGTCCTCTTGAGAATTTTAAATGCATGTTTGATGTTGTGAAAATTAAGTCACGAAAGCTCCTTTGACCGCTAATAATAAAAAAAAGGCATAAAACCAAGAGACAAAACAGGCAACAGCTACTCTGTAGACTGTGTTTGATGTGCCGGTACCATTATGTTAATAAGAAACTGTGGGTGTTAGGTCTCAGAGGAGCTTCCTGACACCAGTAAGAACCTACTACCAGTGTCTCTTTGACATTCTCTCTTTCTTTCTCTATTTTTCCTACATTGTCCCTCTCTTCCAATCTATGTTTGTTTCCTGCCAACACTCTCTGTCTTATCAAACTCCGTTTCATGCACGATATGCACGATTGCATGCATGGTAAAATAATACAAACCTATAGAAATGTCCTCGGCCTCCATAATGAACAAGATAACTACACATCCTGTACCATCCTATGGTATTAATCTTAGCATGTAACCTACATCTAATGGATTTTCAGTTTGTTCAAGAGTGATCTCAGCCATCTGGCTATGTCATTGTATGGAAAATACACTAGGCTGTGTGGCTGTGTGGAATTTGTAGAAGCAGGAGTATTGAATGATAGGTTCATCTCATTCTCTGCGTCATTTATCCAGTCTCTCTCTACTTTCTTCCCCCGCAACGATATTCATTATCTTTTGCCATTCTCTCTCTGTCCCCTCCCTCCATCCTGTCTCTTTCACCGTTTCCCTCGCCCCTCTTTCATCATCATACCCAGCTCTTTCTCTATTTCTTCTCCCTACAAGCTCACCATGTCTGTCTCCCTCCATTACCATGTCTATCGTCACTACTTTGTCGTTTTCAGATTCTTATTTCTTTCATTCATGGCCTCTCTTTCTTTCCCCCCACGTTTGGGCTTTTTGGTAGAAACAGGCTTTCTCAATGAAGTCTTCATCAAATAGCAGTCAGAGGTGATTTATCATACCAGCAGTGATCTTTTTATGCACCCTGTCCGTGGGGCAGTGCATGTGTGACAGAAAGGGCCAGATGCAAATTAGGAAGAGAAAATGAAAATTGCACATTTAAGAGGGAATGAAGAACCTGCGGTCTGAATATTATATTTCTCAGTTGATGATGTTATTGACTCGGCCAGAGGATAACAGCAGTGGTACATTATAAATAGTGCACAACGTTGCCACCTCATAGTATTGGGCTGTAAAATCACATTGAGTTGACGAGGGGTGCGAAAAATCAGGAATCCTGATTCGCATCACGTCCTGGGTTGCTGCTCTCATGGCAAGCTGTCTGATTAAACACAGAGAGCTGAGATTGGCTCCCCTAGCCGCTGTGCTAGAGGGAGGGAGGGCAACACACACAACATACACAGCCACACTGGTGCAAGAAATATACAGTGCATACATGCAGTCACACATTTTCTCTAACCTTGCTTTCATGCAGTTTGTTCTCAGATCTTGATCTCAATGACATCAATAAAAAAAACACCTAAAAATCTAAATAAGGAATCACCTGTAAAGAAGAGAAAGGGTTCCCTCTCTTGCCTCTTTCAGCCTAATGAAAACATACAGTACATGTACAGCAACAGATAAAAGCAAAAGAGTATTACATAATAAGACAAGTACAGAGAATACTGTAGACAGAGTGATACTGAACACCAGTAGCGGTCAGCCAACAGAGGCTGCGTATACATGTGAAACTAAATGGAATATGATCAACTACAGTAAATTGTATTCAGCTTATTAGGACCCAGCTGTGTAATAAACACAAATTCAATACGAGTGCTTTCTTTTTCTACAGCCATCTAAGCTCAGTAAATGGGAATAGAAAGTGTCTAGGGGATTAGTAAATTATTAGCTGACCAGCAATCAAGAGCTCAAACCCGAAGAAAGCTGATGTTGGCAGCGTGTTCATGTCAGAGAGAGAGAAATATAAAGACCAAGGGTGTGTCTAAAACAAACAGCAAATACCACAGCTTGAGGCTGAAGCCAATGTGAAATTACCTGAAAGTGGAATGCCACCAACAGATGCTGGCTCTAATTGACTCCCATTCAAAAAGCATCAACTTCTCTCTAGAAATACTAAGTCAATAATTTTTTGTTTTTGTTATGTCATTATGGTCTCAATCGTTACATTCGGTCCCAATAAGTGTGTTGGTGGTCATTTTGGAAATTATTGCGCCGTTAATAAGATTTGAAGACTTATAGTAGGCTTTGATGTTATAGCACAATGTAGCAAAAGTAGCTAACATTAGCCCAAGTGTGCAGTGTTTGGTGTTTCCAGTAAGCTAGTGTTAGCATCGGTCTGAGCTAGCAGACTGCGTTATTTGGAAGGTCCTGGTTCCAAACGGAGAAGATGGCACCGACCATAAGCAGCAACTCTGGGCTTAAAACTGGCTCCAATGCAAACCAATGGGTGACCTCACACCTCACTAGGTCCATGTTTATATACAGTCAAGTCTGAAATCACTCCCTATTTACTAGATGGCTCACTATATTTACTTTGTGCCATTTTATTTGAATGATCGAATTCTGAGTGTGAGTATATAGTGTGCACAAAAATTCCCATAGTGGAATGAAAAATGTAGTGTCCACGGCATATACACTACTTTCTGCTTACTATCCCACAATGCATCACATAACATTTTATAGATGTGAATAACCGCCACCTGCCAGTGATGCAAAATGATGATGATTCTTAAATGCCAGCACTCTTAGTTTTCTGCTTATCAGAGTTAACTATTGAATTGTAGAGAATAGTAAATGAATGAACGAGGTCATGATTTAATAATTACAGATTGTTTTTTTTTCACAACAGACTTGTCATAGTAGGAAAAGCACGGGTATTACTAGTAACATTAAAAATGGCTCCGTTCTATTGAAGTGTCCCAGTAAGCTGTGACAGTGTGACAGTGAGCCAGCACATACAATACCGGGACCCTGAAACTGAAGCAGCTAAATGGCATTCAGACGTCATTCATTTTTTTTACTTGCATGCACGTTTCCTACTGTGAAATATCAAAAATGCCTATTCCACACTTAGATAGCCTGCACATCCAACTCATCCACTTTTGCGGGTTGAAGTTTGATGGATCAATTACATGATCTTCATCAATCAATATGAATGATAAAGGTGTGACTTCTTCCACCCAAACAGGTGCAACAAAAGTCCTGAAAAAGACTCTAATTACGCAAAATAAGTGAGAACACCTGTGTATTTTAAAAAAATAAAAACATAGTGTTGTTAGGCTTTATGATAGTAATTCATGTTAACAAGTTCATTATTCAATCGAACAGATGGCGGCACCGTGACATATAGGAGAGACCATAAGCTAAAATTATCAACGGCATCAAATATGGTAGCAGAGAAATATACACTCATGTAAGTTCCTTTTGTAAAGAGGAACAGAAGAAGAAAAGTTCAGGTAAAAGAAAAAAAATCAGACAAGTGTAATCTCACAGTTCAACAGCACAAACGTTTGGAAACAAAGTGTGTCAGAGCTGTAGCTTACTTTTGTGCTGTTTCTTGGCAAAAGAGTATTTTGACTACAGCACTAAAGGTAGTAGAGGAGCCACCACTGCTGTGCGCTGGTTGGTGGGTTGGTCACAAGGTCTAATTTTATACAAATGTGTTGCAAAAAGCTGACAAAAGGTCTAGTCTGGAAAGATGAAGTCTGATAAAAACAGTAGTTGTTTTTTTCTTCTTATATGTGTCGCTTACTGTCCCAGTTTCCTCCGCTCTCCTCCCTGCCTTTGTGTCTCTCCCCCCTGTTGGGCTAATTAAATCTGATAGCTAGATGCTCTGGGGTCAAGTGTTAGTTTTTGCTGAGTCTGTTTGAGACTCAAGTTGAAAACAGCAGACCCTCACTTCACTTAGAGGCGTCATCTGGATGACCTTGGGTTGATGCACTCAAGTCAAGCCTGTATTTATTATTAATGGTTGAGCTGAAAAAAAAAAAAAAAGTTTTGTGGGTCATTCTGTCTGGCTGATGATGTTGGTGCTGCCTTTTTTACTGTCTGCATCACACTTGCTGTGCACAGCTTTCTCTCACTGTCCTTTCATTTAATCCAACATATGTTTTACCACAGATTTGTCATACAAATAATCTGCTCTTTCCCTCCTCTCCTCTCTGTTTTTTTTTCCTTTAGGATGACTTCCTCTTCAGCGTGTCCATAGTGAGCGGGCTCACATGTGCTGTGCTGGCTGTAGCCAAGTTCATGCTGGGAAGAGTGCTGACAAGCCGGGCACTTATCACTGACGGTAGGACACACACACACACCCACACACAATTAGATATAAATAAAGGTTATAAATAAATAAATAAATGTTTTGTTTCTCATAACTTATCACTGTTTCCATTTCTTAAGCCTTTCTGTGTTTATAGTCATTGTCGTGTCTCTCTCCTGCTAATAACGGAGAGATGCTTCCCCTCTCTCATGGGCTCAGTTTTTAATGACAAGTAGTTCAACCGGATCAGTTGCAGAACTGACTTGCCTTCATTAGCTGTATTAGTTATGAGGGGGAAAAATATGGCATTAAAAGTTAGTGTTGAATGATAATTTATAGAGAGAGATAAATAGATGGTGCCCAACAGGAAAAAAAGAAACTACAATGTAGTTGAAACCATTTGCATTTAGTTTCATACAGTAATATAGTATCTGAATATGAATTAATAAAATTCTAATTGAAATGTTTTAATTACTTTCAAGTAATGTTGAATTGATTTTACAGAGAGTGGTGGAAGATTCTGATTCTTTAAGTATAACTACATAGTAAATAACACAATGTACAATGTTTTAAGTAGAAGAACTGATGTATTATCAGCCACATGTACTTAAAGTATCAACATTAAAAGTACTCATTTTACAGCAGAAGGGCACCAGTCAGTGTTATAGTATTTTATATTATTGGAATATTGTTACTAATATATTAACATGTGAGTTTAAATGCTGTATGTTGAGGGGGAGGTAATTTTTACTACTTTATATTTACTTTATGTTTTCATAATGAGCAAATAAACAAATAGGTTATGACCCTCTGGCTGCTCATAGATACATACACGTGAACAAAAGCGCAGCAAACACACACTCACAAACACACACTGCTCTTCCTAAGTCTCACAACGCACAGGACATCAATCCAATAAACCTGAGGTTGCTGTTCTTAGAGCCTGGATTTATTTCCCACAAGACTTTGCACTTACTGCAGGCAAGACAATAACCTACTGTGCTAGCCTTCACACAAGGAGAAATGTAATTATGAAAAAAGTCAGCCATTATACAGAAAAGGGTGATTCAAACAATAGCTATAATCTATGATTATTTACGATACAGCTATTTATAATTGATAGTTTCAAAAATAACTGATGAGAATGTGTCTGATCTAACGCTCCCATGGTAAAGATCTGTGTAAACATCGGCTGCAGCTACATGATTAAGGCAAAGAAAAGATTTCTATCATGGTTTTTTTGTATTGGTTTTGCAAATGGTCAGTCCCTTCAGACATACAGCACATCAGCAGACATAACACTCTCTATATGTTTTCTGTTTTTCAGGGTTTAACTCTATGGTTGGTGCCATCATGGGATTTTCCATTCTGATCAGCGCTGAAGTCTTCAAACACCACGCTGATGTCTGGTTTCTGGATGGCACCATCGGAGTTCTCATTGGACTCATCATTTTGGCATATGGGGTCAAGTAAGAGATAAACTGATTTGTTTGACCCGTTGACTGATTTTAATTGAATCCATGTGAGGCTCCACTTGTTTCCTTTGTATGCCATGACAACTTGACAGCTCTGTGCTTGCTAGGATGGTAAGAGTTAGGAGCCTAAAACAGGCTGAGACAAGACTTAGACCCCCTGCTGTATGTATGTATGAAGCTGTAAGGTTTGCTTTCTAATAAGACCTTGTGTCTGTCTCCACAGACTTTTGAAGGACATGGTGCCCCGTGTGAGACAGACGAGGAACTACGAACGCTTTGAGTGAGAGACCTGTGTGTTGACCAGACCGGCAGGTTCACACAGACACACACACTCACACACACACACACACACACATATACACACACACACCTGGCTGCCTCCTGCCCTTCGCCCTCTTCTCTCTGTCTTTCTTACACAAAGTACATGCACATTTCACCCGCATATACATATGGACGCTACACATTCATGTCGTCACACACACTGGAATATATACACATATGCTGTATATACTGTACATAGCATATTCATACATTCAGACATAAACAAACACACATGCATGCACGCGCACACACACACACACACATACACACACATCTGAGAGACATTGAGGAAAAAGGACATAATTGAAGACCTCCCCCTGCCAAGAAAGAACTTCAGTTGTTTTGTTTTTTTTCCAGTCTTCTCTTCTCCACTTTTTCTTCATGAAAACCACAAATTAAATATTACACAGAGAATAAGGAAAAGGGGAGATGCAACATGGATGAGATGCTCCACAACTGAGACTGTTGTCTTCTAACAAGAGTTATGGATTTGTTCAACCTGGACATAGATGTCTGCTTTCACACAGTTTTTCCTCTCCAGGAAACTACAGTATGTTGATCGGCTAGGTTCATTCATTCATGAAGATTCAGCTATTGTTGTGGGGAGTATATGGGGGATCAAAATGAAAATCCACCAGAATGATGTAGATTTTACGGGAGTTAGGTGAAGTCCCACATGAAAGATAAAGTATGCGTTCCCATGTTACTCACTTGGGAAAACATATACAAGGAGTCTCTCTATCCTGTCTTAATTAAGAATATGGAACCTTCATTTTTAACTTTTAATGTTATCAATTATTAAGTGCAGATGTCCCTCTCCTAAAACACAGGAGGTCCTGGCAAAATCTCAAAGCCTGAGACTCACACAGAGAGTATATAAGCAGCACTGAGTCAGCAAACACCACTTTCTCTGTGCATACAGGAAGGTGAAAAGCATCAGTGCACAGTCAGGTCAGCCTTGATCTGGAAACTCTACAACTAAAAGCAAACACAAGTAAAAAGTACAGGAGACAATTATTTGCCAATTAATGGCTATAAACCGAGGTGCACAAAGCTAAAGTCATTTAACCAGTTTATATTACATTGCATCACATTATATGTGATGTGTCCAAGCACAAATTAGCAAACTTTCCCTCCAAACATTGGTGTTTGTAGCTGACAGTTTAGTGCAGTTCCAATTTTAAACACAATGATGGTTAATTCAGGGTATTTAGCCTGTTTTGTCTTAACTACTGTATCTGACTTTATGTTTCGTTGCCATATCTTTGTTCATGTTTTTGACTTGTTTACAAACACACATACCTTAGTCAGTTTTTAAAGGAAATCCATTCAGTTACTTTTGTTTTTTTTTTACTTGAAATATTATTAAAGTTGACAGGGTGTGCTGGGCAATAGCTAACAAGTGAAGAATAATTAATCAAATCAAAGTTGTAAAGGTGAGATGGCTAAAAAAAACACAATGTGGTTATCTTGTGTTTTTGCTGTAACACCTTTTCAGGCTTAGATAAATAATCAATGTAAAAGCACTAAACACCAGGAATGTTCCCTGTACTACTTGCTATTATCTTGTTATTTATCATTTGCTCAACAGAGTGTTGAACTGTTGTGGTATTTATTATATTTGTTTTAGCATTTCCCTTTTTTTTTTTGCTTGTTTTGACTGCAAAGTTCATTTGGAAAGTTGGAAACGATTAAGTCTCAAGCCTTAGATGAAACTAAGCACAATGACAAAGATAAAGCAGCCTGTGGGAATATCATTTACATTGCATATCATTACAGTTTTTCAGAGACAGTGTTTTCTTCTGTGTCTGCTTACCAGCTTATTTGTTCTGCATGTGCATTATCATTATTATCATTCATTATGATGTGCAATGAACAGAATGTAAATACAAACCACACAGTCTGCTAATATGTATATTACACTGTTTGGGTGCATCAGTAACAAAAGTCACAAATAGTCATAGTACTTTATGGCAAAACATAGTGGGCTTTTTTGGAGTAGACAGCTTATAGTTAAAATACAGGATGATCAGTGTTGCATAGTAAAAATGTTTACTCTATAGTGCTTATATACTGTAAATGTTGTTTTACATATTACTGTAGATTATTGGTGAAATGAAATGACAAGTCTTACTGTAAGTTTTTGCACTGTAAGTGAAAAATCTCTGGTTGGATGTAGGTGTGATCTGACAGTGCTGTCCAAGGCTCAGCTGTGTTTTACAATTTCTCTTATATCACTTATCAGCAGCTGTCAAGTGAAGAACTGATCGCCAAGCCAGTCACTATTTATATAACTGACACAGGAGTTACATGTGAGCACAGCCATTATTGTTCCCGCAACAGTTTACCTGATGGCACAAATCAGTATTATTTTACTGATCTTTGGAAACTGTGGATGACATAAACCCATATGTGAGATCATCCATTTGATTTAAGAAAAACATTGAACATTTAAAAAAATCAGGAAATAGTGAATATTGTGTTATTCTACGTATCATGTAGATTTAGTGACTTGATGGTCATCCTATTGGAGGATATTTCTGTCTAACTCAAAATAAGCAATTACATAAAAATAAAATAAATTCCGTTCACAGATTGGTTTTATACAAAGTCATTGTCATGAATTAAATTAGAAATAAATGGATATAAATAATTCATAGATGCTGTGTTCACAAATGGACCTGTTTGTGGCCTGGTCTCCTCAGCTATCCACAATGCTTGTGAGACACCTTCTGGTTGGAAACCACATCACAGGAGTTTTAATCAGTATTCAGTGCACTTGATCCTAGGGAGAGAGTCTAAATTTATCCCGGGCTTAAAACCGCTACAAAGCCTTGGACAGTTATTCTGAAGGGGGCCTACATCCGCTCTACACTGTAATTATCAACTCCTGAGTTGACATACCGGACAAGGTGCAAAGTTATTGTTATTATCTTTAGTTTCATTGTGTGAAGAATAAGGATTAGCTATAAATTGAAGGTGTGAATCAATCACACCTCTTCAACTCACCAACAGCACACAGATTTGTAATGTTTCCCTCTCTGACGCATAGAAGACAATCTTTACAATTACTTTTACTAGTAAAGCACAGTGTTCATGTGCTGAAACCAACACATAAGGCACAGAACACACTAGAAGAATCATCAATCAGTCTCTGTAACTGTAAATGTATGCTTTACTAGCTCTATTGCTTGTATGGTTAACTATTGTGTTTGGATAAACCAGAGACTATTTTGATCTCGGCAAAGTCCTTTCTACCTCTCTTCTTTGCACTTTGTTTTATTTTCATGCCATTTCTCTTGTACACATTCATGCTACTGTAATCATGGCCCTGGCCACCTTTACACTCCTTAATAATGGGTGATCTTAGAAGCTGTTGTACTCACTGTAAATGACTGTAAGTGCAACAGCTGAATACCAAAAAAATCTGTAAAATGTAACTGTACACCCATGACCACCAGAGTTGTGGTTGCATTTCATTCAGCTAAAATGTGATTCCTCTGATGCCTCATGAAATGTTTCAACCCTCACACTCCATCTCACTAGAAAAACTGCTAGAGGTTTGTGAAACAAAGACATCTGAACATGTATTTCTTGTTCGTACAAACACAAAATCTCTCATCACTTGAGAAATACAAAGTGGTATAAAATCTTAATCCATTTCATTGTTTCATGGAAATAGCTCAGAAACCTGTCCAATCAATTATACAGCTTGATGAACTGTGCCAAATCATTGAGACCATTTATCCACTCTTCTGACATGTGCATATCTTTTAATTGTGCTTGTGTTGATGAATGGATTTATCATTATCATCCCCAAAACGGCACCAAACCATTCATTTTACTCACAAAATTATGACAGCAATACTAACCACCTCTCTGTTGCTATAGGCTTTGCATGGGCTTATAAAAACCCTTCAGTGGTTACAGATGCATTGCGACCACTCTCTCACACACACATGGAAAGATGTAATTGAATTTCCAATAAATCTGACTATGTAACAGAATTATTAATTGTCTGTTTGTACAGTAATAATAACAGTGGTATTACAGATGATGTAAACACCATTTATTTATGTAAAAGAACAATGAAGCATCTCTTTGTCAAAGAGCAAAGTTTTATTGATTAATAAAGTTTTATCCTGCTTATTCATCAGCAATCATTGAGACATGATTCTTTTTTTTTTTTTTTTTTAACCACACAACAACCGTCATGGAAGGCTTTTTCCTACCACATCAGTAATACATAAAGCGGGGACATACATCTACGGAGTGAAAAAGAAAGTAGATGGTGAGTACCATGTGAACAAGCACAAATTCCAACCCACCCACTCCAAGTCACAGGGTCAATATAAACAAATATATTGTATCAAATTTGTCAAATGAGTCGCATCATTTCTGTCAATCAGCTGCTGTGTCTATAATATAAACATATATAAACATTTAAACTATAAATATGGGGTGTCTCTTATATGCACACTACTTTGTGTGTTTTAAATGTCTTCAGGCAGTATATGTCATTCATTTTATATTTTGACTGCTACTGTGAAAGTGTTCTTTGTGCACTTATGGTTCTTCTCTCCTTAACCTATAGTGTTGTAAATGGACTGCACTTATATAGCGCCTTCCTAGTCTTCCGACCACTCAAAATGCTTTTACACTACAAGCTACATTCACTCTTTCACACACACATTCATACACTGATGCAAGGGGCTGCCATGCAAGGTGTCAACCTGCGTATCAATACGAGCTAATCATTGATACAGACTTTCACACACGCAATTTTGGGGTTCAGTATCTTGCCCAAGGACACTTCGACATGAGGACCGGAGGAGCCGGGAATCGAACCATTGATCTTCTGATTAGTGGATGACTCACGCCACCTCCTGAGCCACAGCCATCCATGGAAACTCTTACAATCATAAGCAGCAATAAACATCAGTCAGCTACAGTGTGGAAAACACACTGGTAAACAAAATGTTTATGCTTTCCACCTATAATTTTTAAGAGTGTTTCTAGGTTTGAACACATGAATAAATGCTGTTGTTACATAAGCAAAACAGTAATCATATTGAATCAGTCACATCAGTCTCAGTAATTGTAAATTACACTTAACATGGATAAAATACTTTGTTTTCTTCATTATTATATGAACATTCAGCAGTTGGACATTGGCTATGTGAATACCTTAGTGTAATGTGTCTTTAATGTGCATCCAAGCTGCTGCTGACAAGACAATGTTAATTACATCTCAAGGAGATGACTAGAAAGGCGCACTCATTCCCCTTACCTTCTTTTCAGGTTCATAGGAGACTGTGAAACACCCAGGACATCATTACCAGACAGGCAGTGGCTGAACTGTTATGTCAGGATCAGGCTAATGCTCACTCCCATTGAGTCAGCAAATTAAGTGGCTGGAAGGAGTGGATGAGTGCCCAAAGGCTATGCATATAGCAAGTACAGCTGAACTTGGTGTAATGTATTTTTTTGAAGTCAGGTCCAGTCCAATCAAAGAGTTGAGTCATCTCGTATTGGCAAAAAAGAAAAAACAGAAAAGAGGAAACTGAGCTAGCTATTGTTAAATATGTGCACAGAAATAGAACATACTAGATGACTATACTAACACTGTTAAATAAATGCTGTATCAGAAAAATTGTGATAAAGTGGAATGAACATTCATAGGCAAATTGTACGGATTGGAAACATTACTTCCCTTGACAGAAGTTATCTTGTACTCAACCTGAAGGAAACGCTGTAATAGCATAATTCTTGTCCATAAATGGAGATAACACCATGTGTCACATGTTGCATTTGTGAATAAAGTTATAGCTTCAGTTTGAACACCATTTGAAACAGTTTGTAGTAGCCTACAGCTGTCCCTTTTGAATGAAACAAAGGTTTCTTATCCAGGCAATGGGTGACAAGTATCTGCCTCATTTTACACTGTTTTAAGTCTTCATTCACGTTCACGTGCATTGAGGATACCACAAACATCACCCAATGTCTGTGCAGGATCAGTTTGTGAGATCTGAGTGTAGACAGTGCATTCTTGTCATCTCAAATTTGTGTGACTTGCAGAAACGTGGAGAACTTCACCTGTAAAAGGCCAAGAATCAAACCTGCATAGAGACTTCTTGCCGTGAACAACTGAGCCAGTTGGAAATGGCCATGATGTCATGAGGTGCTGCTGTACTTTGATCCCAGAATTAACCTTTATGTGCAGAATAACTTACACATGTTTGCTTTCTATGCAACACTGCGCATGCCTTGCATAAGGCTATCAGGTTCCTATCGTAGTCTCTACAAGGGGCAGGTGTGAATTGGGGACTAGTCAAATCGTACACAACTGAGAGGATCAGACAATGTTTACTATTGTAGTAGACTGGGAGCATCAAGTGATTATGAGAGAGTTTTTATGTTTGACAATCTACACTGTAGCTGGAAATAGAAAAGAAAAAGAAGAAATCATCAGAAGGTGTGTAACATACAAGATCATCAAGCATGTTATTCAAATGGTGATGCAGGACCTCAGCAAGTTAAGGGGCTATATAATCAGAGATGAGTGGCTCTGAATGAACTCCATTGCACAGGGGCTCTCACTCAGAATTAAGTCTGTAAGGTTGTGCTAACAATATGGTTGTGTATGGAGACCGGTACAAAGCTCTGGAGGACAATTTTCCTCAATTCAGGGGCAAATGCACCAATCTGGTTTTTGGTCATGTTCTCTTTGGTGCTCCTCTTTCCTCTTCTCCAACTCGACAACTAACTCTGTGACCAGCTAAAACTGGTTTAAAAGTGTATGTTTATGGGTTATTTTATATACCGGCAAATGGTCAGCTCAGGAATGAAAGGCTGCACTAAGGCAAATTGCCCAAGCACACAGGTAAAAGGTTTCCTGTGTAGGCTGTGAGAGCCTCGATCTTGATCACAGAATATTTGTGTTTTCCATTAAAAAAAAAAAAAAGAGTCTAAATAAAATAGTGCAATTCAATTTGAAAAACAGTCCACTTTTAATGCGGCACATTATTACGAGTTGAAAAGGTATACTGTGCACTTCATGGTGATATTTTATTAAAAAAAGAAATGATTCAACTATAACATTAAAGGGCATAGATTCATAGTGAATCCAATACTTTGTTGGTAGCATCATAGGTATTTGGAAAAATATAAATATTTTATAATGCCTCTTATAGTATATTTATAGGTCTGTGTTGATTTGCCTTTTTGATTCAGAGTTGACCTGATTATACTGTAGATCACAGATCCAGTTTCACAGATCTACCCCTCCTCTGACATGCTTGTTTACAGGAAGTGGCTGCTTCTGACTTCACAGCCTGGAGCATGCTCATTGGAGGAGAGAACAACATGAGAAGAAGGGAGACTATTTCTTCTAGTGCTTTTCTAATTACAAAAATGATCCTCCACATCCTTTTTCCAACCCTTCAACCCACATTCCTCCAACTTGTTTTTCAATCAAGATGTTGACTCTCTGGAGCATTCCTTCACAGGTAAACTCAAAGGGAAGGTAAGGCTCAATGTGAAATATACAAAAGGTACTTCCAGTGGAGTGGAGTGCAATGAAAGTACAATGTATGGACATTTGTGACAAAGGTGACATATCTGCCATTTGTTTACACCTTCCAAATTATATACATTTGTCGTCTACCATAGTCAGTGGATTGATTTTACTGTTTGACCTACTAGCTCATCATTTGATTCCTTATTCATTTGATTGAGGTTGAAAATAATCTGTATGGTGTGCTAGGTTCTAGGGGTGTGCCCGAATACAAATACATTATTCTGCAAAGCACAAATAGTGGGTTTTATACGAATATTTGTTTCATACAAATATTTTAAAAATTATTTGTTGGGGGTGTTCCCCAGAGATAAAGCTACTGAGCTACTGACACAAGCAAAGTGCTTTTAAAGACTCTATATAAACTGTTGTTCTCCTTCTCCTTTCCACAAAGTTAGGTTGTTAAAAATAGGCAATAAATGAAAAGTGCAAAGCAATAATTGCCTTTGAAGTTCCTCCCTACATGTTACATGGTGTGCTGTCTCTGTGTTATGGGTGTACAAATAGATAGGTCTGGCTACAATGAGGCGGTGAGTAAAGTTTTATCTCAGTAATCATAATAATTTTCTAAAATTAAAAGTGTAATAAAAACAAAAACAGGATTTTTAAGCCTCTTCCCACTTTTATTCGAATGCAAATACAGATACAAATAATTTTGCTGCCTCAACAAATACAGATACAAATACAAATACTGGGATCTCTGCACATCCCTAGTAGGTTCTACACAGGAAGACTATTAAACTTTGATGAATGTTAGATTATTTTAAGTGTTTCAGTTTAGAAAATGATGCCTTACCTCTCTAGTGTTGGGCTTTCCCCTGAAGAACTGTGAGTTCAGGGTCTAACCTGGGATACAGGAAAGCACAGCCATTAGCTAAGGCCTCCAGATGGGCGGGGTATTCATATGGGAAAGACAACCACACAAAAACCTGCAACAGACCACAGACACAAAGCTGTTCAAACTACCCTGACGCTGAATACGCACCTACCGTATGCAGGTCTATATGATTCACTCATGCACTTCTTTTTGTCACCACATGGTGCCAGCCAACACCAGCACATAAATGATGCATCTTACACTCCAGTACTGCACCTATGAGTAAAAGCTTACACAAGGTGAGTTGTTATTACTTTCTGTGTGGACCCACACTTTTCAAACCCATTAATAATTATTTTGTGTGGAAAAAAAATGTGGGTTTGAACAATTTTAAATTCTTGTAAAGATTCCAGTATATCCAAATATTAAACATGACATGCTTAATTGCAGGGAAAAGTGTATAAAACAATGACCACACATCTAGAATATTCTAATGCTGATGTAACCTAGTAGAGAAATGGGCTCTGTAGGATTATTTTATTTCAAGTATTATTTTCTGTTCACTTAAACAATGCGTCAGTAAGAGGTATCTTCTCAGACTTAGTTCTTATTAGTTATATCAGATAATTCTCCTCCTCTCCGCTGGCCTTCTCTCTTAACCTCCTCTCCACTGAATCAGATCTTCATTTCACTCTACATGATATCTATCTTTCTAACATTATAGTGCTCAACTCATATGTGTTTGTCCGTGAGAGTGAACATGGGATAAATTTTATTTAGGGCTTGAATTAGTCATTTTTGTAAAACTACACAACATGATCATTAGGGGGAAACATTGTGCATTGTGTCTTTTTTGACGCACTGTATCTCATCATTCTGTCCCTTCACTTACACGTGTCATTTGCAACATATTATACACCATTAAAGGATTTCGGTATAATTTAGGGAAATTATGCATCTCGATACTCTCTTGGTATCTTCAAAAAGATAATAAATGGGCAAATGAAGGCACCATGATTATGTTAATCACTAATCCATTCTGGTGTAAAATAGACCTTAATCCAATGGGGCCCCCTTCAATTTCTGTAATATCAGTGAATGACAGTAAATCACTTAAAATATACTTTTAAGAAAATCTTCCTTTTGAAATTAGGTTATGAGTCATCATAATTACTAATGCTGTATGTTCCAACATTTTAATATTAAAAATAACTTCAATCAACTAAATTACACACACACACACACATGCTCATACACTCACTCTCTCTGTAGTGCTGTCTGAATCTGTTTAAGGTCATGTAAGGTCATGTAAGGTGAAAATGGTAACATAGAATGAGAACTGTGAAAATGATTGCACTCCACTGGATGTATTCTCCAAGGGGGCCTCCACTGAAGGCAGTCTCTGCTATGTTAAGACCAGATTCATCTATCACCTCACCAGGATGCACCAGGATCTGCGGGCAATGTAAAGAGTTCTCTCTCCTTTGTTTCATTCAGAATTCAACCAGTATGAATTATTTTAAGGCTAATACAGCACCACACTGTTTCTTACTTGCTGGCAATATTAATAACAACACTAAAACAAAAAATAATATTATTAGATCTAATCTCAACTAATATTAGTAGGTCAGTTTTCATCCCTTTGTGAGCGTTCCACAAGTTAAATGGACTGAGGCTCAAATAATAATAATACAAATTAGACAAGAGCTCAGAGATATTTCAGCTGTAGGATTACTATAAAAATGCTCGGCCCAGGAGCAAATATTTTTTTTAGATCTCAAAGCAATGTGGCCATTGTATCCTATCAAAAGCCCTTCAAGCAGCTAGGAGGAAATGGCCTCATCTGATGACTCATTCCCTCCTTCTAAGGTAATTGTGTATTATTTCTGGTAAAACTGTTTCCAATCCCTTACGTAGTTTTGGCTATTCTCTTCTGATGAAGAGTTAGGTCTATGTGATTCATATTCATTTCTGTTTCTATTTTCACTTTGCTCTTTCCAAGTTTCCCAAACTGGGCTGAACAGGACCACAAATCATCGCCAACATCACCATGACAGTTTGTGTTAATTATGCCACTTTGCCATTCTCCATCCAGATCAACCTTCAATTTGAAGATTCGGAACAGGAATTTGCTAGTTAAAATCTGGTCCTTCTTCTGATCATCAATCAATGCAATTTATAGTAATACAGACATTTAAGCGATATTGTTATGTAGGCAACTAATGTGGAAAATGAGCTCAAGGGACAGTGAACAAAACTGCTATAACTGCTATAAACAAAACAAAAAAAACAGCTGGAAGCACAGGACACAGGGGGCATATTCATAAAGCTTCCTAGTACAAAGAGTACAAAGAGTTGCTCCTGGTGACGAAATTGACAAAAAGAAGCTTCATAAAATTATGATGTTTTCTAAGAATTTCCCCTTACAGTTAAGACTAGATCCTGATAAAGATAAAAGTTATTCACAAAGCATCTTAGCCCTTAAGAGAGCTCCTACGGCTCCTTGCTCAGAGTTTCTCTGAGAATTTTTCTAAATCATTCGTAAGCTAGGAGAAATGTTTAAGCTAGGTTAAGAGCTCTCTGAGAGTTTTCTCAGAATGTTTGTGAATATGGCCCCAGAACTCTATCTTAACCTAACAAGAGGGAGCAGTTACACCAACATACACTTCACACTTTATCATATCTGTGAATTTCCAAAATCTCACTGAGATAAATGAGGATGGAGCACAGAGACCCATTCACCACATAACTACAGTATCAAGGTCAGTCTTCATCCAAACCACAGAGGGCCACAACAACAACAACAACAGCAAAAAAACAAACAAACAAACAAAAAAAAACAGCAGGACCAAAAAGAGCAAAAACAGCTAACATGCTCACAATGACAGTGTTAGCATGCTGACGTCAAGCAGCATGCTAACATGTTTATGATGTTCACTGTCTTAGTTTAGAGCGTTTGCATGCTAATATTTGCTAATTAGTGCACAACATAAAGTACGTCTGAGGCTGATGGGAATGTCATAAACTATAGTTTTGGACAAATTAAAACTTTTTACCTGACGGTGGCACTAGAAGAAAAGTTAGAAGATCAAAGTTATTAGGCCAACAATTTATCCTGAGAAGGACAAGAATGTTCCTAACAAATTGTTGATCCACCCAATAGTCGATGAGATATTTCACCAGGGGATCACTAAAGACAGTAGAGCCTCTTTCACATATAGTTCCCATAAATTACTGGGGTAACTTTTCAGGCACTGCTAGTGATTTTCACTATTCATACTTGCAGCTACATTCAAGAACTTTTCCATCTTGCGACTTTTCACATATGCCATGGCAATGCTGGATTAGATGGGCAAGGAACAGTCCAGCAGATGGCAATAATGCACTTATGAATGCCAGCATCTCTAACTGTTCCAGACAGCTGCTTAACAATTTCACCCTCTGCACAGACTGAGCACTTGTATTGCTTGTTAGTTATCAAATCACCTGTGAAAGCATTGGCAAGGCAACCGTAAACAAGTTGTGGATTCAAATACATCATCAGCAGAGTCTTGTGATTGGTTCACTTGCTCCATGTGAAAGGGTCTTTTGTCAGATGGCCATAACTCTTCACATGCTTGGTCCTGCAATGTTACAGCTTTGATTCACAACACAGTTGTACTGGCATTTTCCCTGGAATGTTACTAGGTCTTGAGGTGGGATATTGGTGGTACAGATTTCCCTTAATATCAGTCCCTGCTCTCATTCACACATGACCTCATGCAGGAAAAGTTCCTGAACATTTCAGGGATAGACTGCATGTGTGTAAGGAACTTAGGATTCATCCTCTGGGCACCAAGAAATATCTGTCTGTATAATGTTTAATGGCAACCCATCCAACAGTTGTTGAGATATTTCACTGGATATGTGGAAACTGGCCTGTTGTTGGCACAAGAGAAAAAGTCAAGGTCACTAAAAATCCTTAGGATTAATTGTCTTGAGACCATGGATATATGTACCAAATTTAATTCCAATCCATCCAACAGGTGTTATTTTAAATAAAAAATGAAAATGTCAACCACATGGTGGCACTATTGAAAAATTCAGTTAGGATCACCACAGTTAGTAGAATTCATCATCTGGGGACCATAAATGTCTGTAAAACAATTTAATCCGATAGTTTTTGAAATATTTCAGACTGGACCAAAGTGGTACCCAACCAATAGACCAATATTTCCATCCTACAACCATGCTGCTAGCATGGCTAAAAATCACTGGATCTACAAAATCTATCCAGATTACTGCTGTTGTGGGAAAATAACTGATCTTTTCCATATTTTTACCTCTTTGTAATACATCACATTCACAGTATGTCAAGAAACTAACTCTGTTTTGTTTCAAATTATATGGTGTGATTAAATAAATTATCATTATTAGTAATATTTTCTTATAAATCTTTACCAATGAGATTTCAGTGGTAAATTGCCAAAACAATAATATAAATGTAGAATTGTCAGTCAGTGTGTCTACCCATGCGTGGCAGTAAAGCAGTTTTCATCCTCTTTGATTTGATTGTCTGAGAAACAGACAGCAATTTTCCCTGCAGAAAAACATCTCAAGATGTTTTCTGAGGTACAAGCCTGTCCTTGTGTTTTAATCTGTGATGATTTACTCTGACGCTCGTCTGCATTTTGAGTCCAAGTAGTTAGCATCGAAACTAGCTGGGAGAGATTTTAACTAATTTCCTTCTGAATAAAGTATAAATGAAGTGTGAAATGATGTCACCAATGTAAATCAAATGAAAATTGTATTTTCATATATCTTAATGAACTTTCAAGACATGTTGAAGAAGACGACCTTGTGTTGTTGTGTATGTTTTCACCAACTCCTTGAGGAAATATTGCATGTATGTAATTGAAAAAGATTCAGCCCTCTTGTAGCGTCTAGGCTGTCCCTTTAACCAATCTGTAAAACCTCCTGAAGACACATTGATTGACTAGAGAGCAGTAAGTCAGTTATTAAGTTTTTTTTTTACATTTCAGGAGTAGTTGAGGGTGAGGTAGCTCTGCTCCAAGTGATCCATTTTTACTGCGGGTCAACCTCTGAAACTGGGATCTAGCCTAACAAACAGGTCTATACTATCCAAGTAACTGCTAGAATAACCATCAAGTGTGGACGGCTATTGTAGCAGGTTCCACTGTGGTTTCACACCACTTATCACCTCTGCATTGATTTATCAAAAAGAGGTGACCTTTCTCTCAAATCAATCACAAAGTGACACAGTATGTAAATACAGCATTTGTATACTGTAGACTTGTGCTATGTCTTACATACAGTATATATCACTAACCTAAAAAAAAAAATTCAGCTTTTTAGTAATATCAAAAGGATTTTGAATGTGTACGACTATAGATATTGTATGTTTTGACAGCTGAGGGAATCTTGAGAGAATAAGCTGTTGTACAGGATGTGATCATGGACACACGTCCAACACAGCTGTGGACTATCATGCAGTTATTGGCTGTATTTATCACTGTGTAACTTTGTGACTGATATGTCTTGAGAGAGGTCAAGTCTTTTTAATGAATCGTTGCAGAGGTGATAAGCGTGTGTCGGGAATTGACTTTTTTCCTTGGAATGGATCTTTGATTCCCTGAATTGATTCCCTGCAGCACAAAAGAGACAAACAAGTGGTGGGTGTGTTGCCTTCTATTCACACCACTTTCTACTGTAGTCTACAGTGACATATGTCAGAGGGTGCACGTCAAGACACAAATACTCTGCTAGTTTTTTTCTGCTAGTTTTTTTTTTTTAATTGCAAACCTACATGTGCTGTGCTCTAAAACTGCCCACAATACAGCTCCTTAATCATCTCATCCCTCATTATGTCCTTTCTCTTTCTCTGCCTCTAATTTTAATCTGGAGTGTAATTCTTCATTGTAGTGCTTCAAAGGAGGTGAGAGAGACACTGAGAAATGAGGAAAATTATTCCGCTGCTCTGAACATAATTTCAAAATCCTTGCATCTGAAAAGAGCAGCAATCAGCAGTAGTATATAATTATTTCTCATATTCAGAGTACTTAGTTAGCAAATATCAGTTGTGAATTCCTTTTTTTTAATAAGCAAATATGATTTTAGCAGTAGTGCTACTTGAAAAGACATTAAAATACAACAATTATATAATAATAATAATAATAATAATAATAATAATAATAATAATAATAATGTTTTATCACAGTTGTCAGAAGATTGCACTATGGTAAGGTGATCATCTTCAAATTTCACAAGGCTCTTTATTATTTATAGGAGAGGAAAGGGCAGGTGAAAAAAGAGGTTAAGGAGAGAGAAGACAGACAAACAGAGGTGAGAAGTGAAGGAAAGAGGGAGCAGAGATTGTGATTATATTGACGAGATATCTCTTTAATAAACAATACTTTGAGCCAGAAAAAAGACTATTTGGCTCTGGTTGAGAAAATAGTTTCCACAAAAAGCAGAATACTGTGACCATCACCTCACTTAGCCATATTCACAGCTTGTTACCCACAATTACCTTAACTTCACCCTCTATTTCACATCCTCCTTTATGAATAGCTTCCATTTGAATTAGGGACCGAGCCCAAAAGGCAGAGGACTACTGACCCTATTGTTTTTCGTGCGTTTGTTTCTTTCTTTCTTTATTATTATGTTAGTTAAACCCTGAATTTGACCCCCTAAAAATGCTCAAAAACTCACCAAATTTGGCACGCACATCAGGTCTGGTGAAAAATTTGATAAAATGTAAAAATTAACCCCTAAAGTGCCAAAATGTGCTCTCTAGCGCCACCTAATATCCCTCATTTTTAAAAAGCAAAATGATCTGATCCTGACGGGCCAGAGTACCAGGTCCCGACACCGCTGCTTGCAGCTTTAATTTTCTTTCTTCTTTGAATCTCTCTTATTTGGCATCTGCTACTGTAACTGTAATGCAAACTTTGTCCCTTAATTTTTACAATATGCATTTTAAAAACAGGAGGCTTAATCATTCTCTATTCACATGAGCTTCACTGGTAAATAATGTATCTAAATGAAGTTACTAGGACTGCCCTGGGTGAAGAAGGTGTATGCAACATTAGCTCCACTGTAAGAAACAGAAAGTGTGTGATTATTTTTTTGTGTAGTCAGTATCTGTATTTCTATTGAATCCTGCTTCTGCTCCATCATGAACGCCCTTTTTTTTACTCTTGACTCCTCTCATTATGTCTTTATTTTCTCACTTGCTTGTCAGCGTTGCTATACACGGTCAAAAAGCTGACAGCAAAATGCATTTTTGTCCATTTTCAATATAAGCAAGCTGCGGTTTCGTTCATGCACTTTACTCAGGGTCCACTAGAGGCCAATTTTAATGTTTGTTTCTGACAAATGTTTAGAAGCCTGAGACTTTTAAGCTTGACATGTCATTTTTCTTTTATTTTCATGGGAAAAAATATCATAGTCCAACAAAGATGGGTTGAATCATAATGTGAAGACAACACTATGATGTGTTTGGGGATTTAGAGCAATAAGCCTTCAGTGAGCTTCTTGTGTTTTTTAATATGAACTTGTCTGTTTACAGTTGGTGGTTGTCAATTGCTTGGTATGTGAGGTTAAACTTGAAAAATGAAATATGAGTGTCATGGCATGGCATTTCGGCTTTATAGCCAGCTATATGGAATATACCTGGTTTTATGTATCTGGTGCAGAGGGCAGGGTGGTGTGTCATATCTGGCAGAGTTGAAGGAAAGTTGGCTGGAATTACCTTTATTTCTGGCATGTTGCTGTATGTCTATTCTCCCTAAAACATTTCACTGGCATTTCCCACTAGCCAGTCCCAGCTACATCTGTAAATAGACACATTTTTCTAGTCTGTATTGTCACTGTCAAGCAGTGTGGTAAAAGTCTAGTTTGCCTATTGTCAGCTGTGGAGCCAACGAATACAGAGCGACAGCCAGGAGCAGGAATGGTGTTAGCATTGCTGACATTTTATAAAGTTTTTAATTATTTCAAAAGTTCACATGGATTACCAATGTTGTTTTTTCTTCTTCCAAAACATGGTAAAAGTTGTCTACTTTTGCTTTCAGCACTTATCACACAGATGTGTAGCTTGCTATTCCAACCATCCATCCCCATTGTATTCCAGAGAGAATTTCATTTCTGTAATTAAATGTCAACACCAAACTTAACACACCACTGTCCTCTGACAGCACTTGGAGGAGTGTTGCTCACTCAGCTAAATCTGTTGAATTGCATAAGTAACTGGGATCACAATTATTCATATTTTCATTTGCTGAATTCTTGCTCTAAATGTTATTTATAACATTTGGATTAACTACTAACAATGTAAAAAGAACATCAAAGTTCAACACTTGTGTGAGCAATGAAAGTTATATCTAACTCTAGCATGCTCTACTGACTTTTAATCACTTCATGGACAAAACACACATCAAGTACCAACATGATGAGCAATTACAGCATTTGCAGAATCAGGCAGAGGGAAACCTTACAAATTAGACAATCTAAACCTAGAAGCACGTTTACTGAGTAACATTATGTGGATACATTTGCTCATTAAAAACAGAACTAATGATGGTTTGTCAGCTGGTAAGTCCACTACTTTGGTGTAGATTGTATTATCTCAACAACTATTGGACAGATTGCCATGAAATTTTGTACAGGCGTCCATGATGTACACATTTGCAGAATCAGGTGGAATAAATCTTTGCAAATTAGATGACCTCTTCTAAGAAGCAGGTTTTGTAACTTCTCTGGGTAAATTTGTAACACCCAGAACTCCCTCAAATCTGGAATGTATGCAGATGTGAAAGCTATGTTCTATTTTTTACTTAACAAAGTCATTCAGATAAATCAGGGAACCAATTTCTTGGAATTGGCCCTCATTATAAAAAGACAAGACACAATAGAATAAAAATAACACACAATGAGAATACAGAAGCATAATGTCCAGGTATCTTAGAGGCTTGAGCCTGTATTTTCAATGAAGAGCCAATCACTGAGAAAGACCAGTCTGTTTTTATTTTCTGGTAACAAAAGCCACCCTCTTTTGTTGTCCTAAGAGGGTAAAAACCCTTTCACGATGTGTTGTGGTTGCAGGTGCAGGTATTTCTTACTGTTCCTTGTTGCCCAGGCTGATGTAAATGCATTTTTTTTTAATCTCACAGCACACTTGATCACGACAAACAACACTGCAGGTACAGGGCTTCAGTCAGGCATCTAGGACACCTCTAAAGTTGACATGGCAAAGTTGTTACTAAGCAATTTATACATCCAGCAGACACAAAGCAACATTAACATTCATTGGGAGTCGTGTTTCTGGCCACCTGATGAATGTATGTCTGAGTTTCTCTCTCCTTCTAGCTGTTTCACAATTTTTCAAGTCGGTCTTAAAACAGTCAGGTGCCCATATGAACACTTCATTGATTTAAATCAAACACTATATTATAGTAAAGTTGAAAACAACAATTAGGTGACTGTAAACATAACATTTTGTAGTGACTAAACATTTAGACATGGCTTCAAATATAAACTCCACATAACCATTATTTCATAATATAAAAAAATTCAACCTGAAATTCTTCAAACATTATATCTTTAACCCTCTCAAAAGTGTATGTGTATATAATATGTAATAAATGCACCAAGGTTAAAGCAACAGTTTATTTGAAATGAATGCAGTTTTATGAAACAACCCATACTTGTTAGTGTTAAAAAAGACTTCGCTATACCAGTCAACAGAGGGCAATGTTGTCACATGGTGAAATATGTAATAAAACTGAATTTTAATATGTCATCAATGGATTATCGTACAGATATCAAAGTTATATCATTATTCTTGAAATCTAAGCACCAATTTCTGGCTCAAGTAATGATCAGGTCCTTGCTTCACATTAATTCAGGCATTGGCTTAAAGAAAGGCCTAACAGGGAATCTACTAATGTCAAGTTACTCAGGAACGTACTCTAAAATTTACGGCAGTTCATGTGTAGATAAGCGCGACCCAAAAAGGGAGTTTTTCTAGTGGAACTGACTTGGCAGAAAAGGAATATAATATTTATAAGTATGTGCTAATTAGTGTATAATTCCATGAAGATAAGAATCGTGTTTTTGTTTCCTTAGAATAAGCCCTTTATATCAACGTAGAGAGAAGGTCCTCTTCCACGGAGCCCATTATGTTGCACCGCAATATTTCTACAGTAGCCCAGAACGGACAAACTAAACACTGGCTCTAGAGAGGGCCTTTCATATTTTTCACGAGTTTCTCCTACACACTTGGAAGGGGAGGGAGAGAGGAGGTGTATTCATTTGGTTGCAATCTACAACCTCATCGCTAGATGCCACTAAATCTTACACACTGGTCCTTTAACATTCCAGTGGTCCTGTTTGTTTGGAGTGATCTGGTCCTTTCTCTGGTTCAAATGACCCCAAAGGTCATTTATGCTATAGTTCAGGTGATAATTTAGTTAGCCATCTGGCTCTTCCAAGAGTTTTGACACAGTCTTCGATTATCATGTTCACAGACACCCACTAGGGCCAAGAGATCAGTTCATGTAAGTCTTGGGTGAAAATTAAAGAAAGGTTTGTCCCTGAAACAGGAAAACAAGTCTGTCTTCCTTTCTTAGGAATAGAAATATTAGTTCAGAAAAACAAGCAAGCTGTCCTCCTACATTTGGTATTACATGTTTTTCTCCTCACAGAAGAGACGCCTTATTTTCTCTCTGGAAGTGGGATGCTTTTTTTCTTTATGATTGACAGAATGCCCGAAATAGATTGTCGTTGTGACTCAAATGGATGCACTATAAGAAGTGGAACTCAGACTCCAAAATGTCCCCTTCTCACTTGAATGAAAACTGCTCACCGAGTGCATACGCTTCCATGTTATGCAACTGCATTGCACATGGGTATTATGAGGTTTTTTTTTCCCCTACTGGCACATGTCCATGATGTCCTATTTGGCTCATAGACTTTACATTGAGATGACCTCACATACAGAAAAAATGCTTTTCTTGGCCTTGGGAAAGTTTTACAAATATAAAACCTTCATGGTTTAAAAAACAAAAACAAACAAAAAAACGTTATATAAGGAATAATAATAGATCTTTTGTGCAGTTCAAGGTGTCCTGCCAACAGTTTCTATTTTTTTTTTTTTTTTGGTAGTCTTGTGAAAGTGAAAATGCTTTTTGGGCCACTGGGTATTTTTTTGTTTCATGACGTGAGTGGCCACTAGGACAAATAGGCAGCAAGGCTGAGTGGTAGCTCTTAATACATCCATAGACTGAACATTTAAACCTAGCACTCACATTTTTACAAAAAAAAAAAAAAAAAATAGTTTAACATTCAGCATATTTTAAAAAAATATAGACCTCTGAACTTTTTTATGAAATGGTTTAAATTATTGGTAAACCCTATCCCTAAGCTACCTGGCCATCTGGTTGAAGCCACCCTCCTTTTTTTTTGTAGCTCTGTTTGTGCTCCATTGGTTTTTGAGAGAGCCTGGCTGTTAGGTAAACAATAGTCCATTGAATCCAGAAAAAGGTGTGTGAGAAAGGCTCTTGTCAGACCCATTTAAAAGCAGGATGTCACCAGGGTGTGTGCATGAGAACATTAGACAAAAGGATGAAGTGGTCTTATTATTTCCACTACACTGAAAGCAGAGTGATGTGAGTCTAACTATGATTTTTGAAGAGAGGATGTGCCGAACAATTCTGCACCTGCAGATCTTGGTGACACTCAGCTGTATGTCTTGGACTGAAGATAAGACAGAGGTTACTGTTTCCTGTCCAGAAAACCAGAAGGCCTTCGGAGGTTCCTGCTATGAGTTTGTGGATCTCAAGCACTCTTTTTTCAGTGCTCAGGCTTGGTGTGAGCAGAACAGTGGACACCTTGCATTTGTTCCAAATGAAGACACTCAATATTTCCTTCAGAGACACCTGGACCCGAAAAAGGATATATGGCTTGGGGTAGCACCCCCTGCTTCGTCAGAACTGCAAGATTCTCCAACTGGTGAAGGTAGGAAGGCAAAAATTTGAAACTGCACTCAAGCATGTAATTGATTGTTTCTATCCACCGTAGACAGATGATTTTAATATGACAAATATTTGCTGCAAGTTACTCATGAGTACGTCTCTAGCACATGACTGCAAGCACTAAAACACAACAAAATAGAATCTCATTTAGTGGTAAAAGCCAAACAAAAATCTTACAACAGCTTTCGAAGCTTTGTCAGCAATGAAAGCATGTACAGTATTTCAGTAGTAAAAATGAATACATTATCAAGAATACATTTTTATGGCACAAAACTCATTTTGCCTCCTTTTGGGAGCTGGGACAGACTTCAGACAATTATTTCTACATATATATTTTAAAGGATAAAATCAAGTAATAATGAAAACCTTCTGTGACTTCCCAAACTGGCAGCGGGAGGTCATTGTCCACATAATCCTGTTTTAATTGATCTTAAATAAAAAATCATAATGGCTAGAGCATTCATTCTTTTTGCAGCTGAGAGCTAAGGCTTCTGTCTTTTGCATCATCACATTGTACGCTTGTGTCGCAAGTTGATGACGTCATTACATTACTTTACGTGCGGTGCAAAAAGTGGTGACGCCAAAGGAGCAGAGAAGCGGGTTGATAGTTCATGTCAGAGAGAGATAAGGCATTTTTCAGACCAAACAGTTAAACATCGGTGACTGAGCTGAAATGGCGGCAGCTAATAGTGTTAATAGAGCTAAAGGTGCTAAAGGAGCTAACAGTGCCAGTGCTAACAGGGGTTACTCAGCGGGGTGACATGGGGGGGAACAGGGGGATGGGCACTACGCTTCCGCAACAATGCCATCCTGACCAACAGTGGTGGGATGGCATTGTTGCGTTGAAGCAGCACTGCTTGCCAACGCAGCCCGGGTAGTGCGCAGTGCAGAGCAGCGGAGTGTAGGGGCCCTGCTTGTGAAGTGGAGACCAAGGAAGAGTGAGCCTCACACATCACCTTCCCCTAATTTGCCTCACCTGGGGAAGAAAGGGGAACATCCCCTCTGACCCAGTTGGGGCGCCTCTCATGGCTAACAGCGCCAATACCTGAAACATGAGTGTGTAACGTTAGTGCTATGAAAACTCTCTCCGAGGCCATGTAACAGTTACACCCTTTATTGATGCAAAAAGGTTGCTGGTGCTGGACCACTGAGAGGCACAGTGCAGCACCCCAACACTTCACGACAGAGGATACAGCGGCTGGCACCATCTTTCCCAACACCCCCTGAGCATCGGCACACAAAACCACCCCTGTCCAGGGTTATGCAAGGTTAGGGTAGTATAGATTTTAGGGATATTTCTATTGCAGATGAAACTATCAAAATGTCTTTGCACTCTGCTCATAAAGATGAGCATCTCTCAATAACTAAAAAAATGTACATAGTTCAAATAACTTATGGAGTGTTAAATAATTTGTTCATGTTTCTACATTCAGAATTGTTTTGAATCAATATGTTTTGTGTGTTTATTTAGTAAAATTTGATGAAAAAACATGTCTGATTTTTTTTTATTTATGACACAATATTTCAATACTTTTATCAATTATTATGTTTTATTGATTTACATAACCTTTTTAGCTTAGGTTGTAGAGATTTTAGGGATATAAAGCATTTGAAGATACTCTAAGAAATGACATCACAATAAGCAAAAATACCACTGTAGGCACTGGTGAACCATTTCTATTGTAGACTTCAAAGGGTTTGTACCAACAAAAAGACACAGGAGGAGCACTTAAGTTTTATTTTTGGTATTTTATTTTTCTTGCCTTGTGCATTACATTCCATCAAATACTGAAATGTGGTGTACCACTGAAGAGAATACAGTTAAACATTGCAGATTTCATTATATTTGGTGAATTTGTGTATAATTTATTATCAGTTTGGTCTGTGTCTCAGAAAATATTCCTGTGCCTACTGAGACATCATTCTCAGTTTCCACTGCTCAATAATTACAGCCTCTTAATTGGTGTTAAGCCTTTTTTTTCATCACAGCAGAGGGAGAAATGAGTACGTACACTCATAGTTTTGATCTATCATGTTCCTATTTCTCTTTTCTATTTGCCATTAAGGTCATTGTTTAAATCTCCCATTTCGGAAATAACAACCAACTCAAATACACAGTTCATTAAATATACATCTCCCGATATCAAAGTGTAGTAGTAAAAAAGATTTACAAATTATTGTTGAACAATTACTAGGGATAGTTTGAAGTGAAGATATTGTCCTGACTTCCATTAATTGGAGTAGAGTTTGAATTTTATTACCACAAAGGTCAATGTACTTACTGGCACATCAACTTAAATTAGATAATGTGTATGTTATGTTCAGCAGTGGTTTGTTCCATCCTCAGGTCTTCTCTCTTGGCTGGATGGTTCACATATCACCTACTCAAACTGGGTGAGCAGCCCGCAGCCAGGAGCAGCTTGTGGACACATACTGAAAAATTCAGGTCTCCGATGGAAAGCTACAAGAAACTGCAACCAAAATCTGCACTTTATCTGCCAGTTTGGTATGTTTTCTGACTCAAACTGACTCAAAAAAAGAACAGCATAATGAATCACTGTATGGTGAATCACCATTTTGTACTGCTTTTGTATTCTTGCAATCTAGAGTCTGGAAGATCCATTGTGTGTGCAGGTCGTAACACCACTCTGCAATGTAGTTCTGGTCAAGTGTTAATGATAGATGGTGGTTTCTATGGTCGTAAGCACATTCACTACTGTCGAGCCACACCCTCTGCAACAACAACATCCACACAACATCAGTGTGGCTGGGTGGATGTTTTGGATTCATTAACAGGTAAAATGTGGTCGAATAATTTTCTGTGTGCAATAAAAACATCAATTATTCCCTTAGTATTTAGTTGCTATTCTCTATGATAATTGATGTATGCATGAATATTATACTGTCACCTAATACAGCAAGTTAACTGATATGATCTGCACAATAAGCACTCTTAGCTTCACAATGGGTTCTGAACTAATGTGCCTTACCTAACAGGGAAACAAAAGGAACAGGAAAACAAACGCTTGTGTCTCATGAAAAGGTTCTGCAATCCACTTTTGAAGGAAGGGATTACTAGATATCACAAAGCATATATTTTGTGTCACTCCAGGCCATTATTTGCAAAGAATGACTGCCCAACAGGGCAAATTTGGAAGATAAACCACACAATGATAGCTTAAGCGCTATCAATTTTAGAGTCAATATTGACTCATGAATTTAAGCAGTGGCAAAAGCGCACTTCCTTACTCACTTATTGTGTTCAGTGTAATGGGGCACTGCAACCTATCCCAGCATGCATTGGGTATGAGATGGACATCCTGGACAGGTCAGCAGTCTATCAAGGAGCAAACACACATAGGCAGACAAAGACACAAAGGAGCAATTTAGAATTTTAAATTAATCTGAACTGCTGTGGCTGAGGAAGGAAACCCATTCAGTCAACATCCAGACTTTAAACAGAAAAGGCCCCAGCTGGCCTGCTGCCTACAATTAATGTTGGATTTAAGAATTTCACATTGTGAAAGCCTGATGCCATATGAATCACATACCGTAGCACCAAATCTTAACATTCCTAACAGAGGAATCAGAGGAATAACCTTTACAAATACAAGTTTTGTTTTGTAATGGTGAAGATGATGAGATGACTGCGGCTCAGGTGGTCAGGAAGGTTGTCTAGTAGTCACGGCGTTGCTCGTCTCTCCGGTTCTTCCTGTCTACATGTCAAAGTGTCCTTGAGTAAGACTGTATATGAGCACTCCAGGGCCTGCGTGAAGTGCTTTGTTCCATGCTCATGTTAGAAGCATTACACAAGTGCCGTTTATCTATAATGAATGTTAATGTATTCATGAGTTGTTATTTGTAGGATTGCTAGTTGAGTAACATGTTGTTGTTTAAGCGCAGACCTTTCTCACTACAACTGCTAAATATGTATATGTAATTCGGCCTATTTATTTTTAAACACATATTATTTGTAAAACTGTCAATGATGTTTATATAATTGCTGTGTGATATCATGATCTTCTCTATGTGTTTCTCAGCTCACTGCCACAGCCGTCAGGTCTGCCATGTTGCAAGATTTGTTGACTCCTTTGGTGAACCCTGTCCTCAGCTGGGGAGCTACCTGTCTGTGGATTACCACTGCAAAGATGGTCTGTCACAGCATCAGTCAACTGTAAAGCTCAGTTATAAATATTTCAAACTGTACTCACAATTTTTACATCCATCGCTTCAATAGAGGACAAGCAGCACTGAGAGCACTGAGATAAAGAACCGCTGATTGTACCAGATGCCGGCTGCTATAATCAGTATCTTTATGTTGACAGCGGATCAAATGAATACAAGTAAAGGTGTAATTTGTAGTGACAGACCCACAGAGAATTATCACCACACTCTGCTGTTCCCCTGCAGTTGGATTTACAACCAGCAACTTTACTGTTCTGGTTTACTATCACCCTTTTAAATCAATGTCATTTCTAAATGCAGCAAGCTGTTTCCAGTGAAAAAGCTTTAAAAACACTCTATAGGCTACTTCCCCAGCACCGAATGGAAAAAAGTTAGTGACAAGCTGGTGAACATAGTGGAGCATTTAGCAGCTAAAGAGCCAGACATTTCCTGCAGGTGTTAGTGGAGACCAAAGCAGAGCTAAAAGGAAAGTGAATGTTGGACTTTGATGGACAGAAACACCAAATGAATGCTAATGTTGCTTTGTATCTGCTTGTTTGGTCTCTGATGTTTCTTTGTTGCTGACATGTTAAAACATTCCTGATGACAAAATGATGATGTCTATTGTCTATTTTTTAGAGACCTGGTTGGTTACAGGCACTTTGCTATATTTCTGGTCATTTCCTCCCCCCAGGCCTCACACTGTTAGTGAGTACAGTGGCTGCTGTTTTCAGTGATGTTACCATCGGTGTGAAGTGGCTTTTACATTTGCCCAGAGGAAACATTAGCTGCAAGCTGAGTGCTGGGGACAGCCATATTATTTATCTACAATTTCAAGAGGGGTGAGTAAAGCTTTGTTCATACTTCATACTACATGCGCAATAGAAAAGATGACGATCTCATGACGTAAGTTGAAAATAGTGTGTGCGACCGCTTAATGAGAAAAGGACCATGGATGGGGAATACAGTGCTCACATACAGTATACGAAACAAGCATTCGGCATACACAATTGGCGTGCTTGTAGTGCGTAGAGTCCAGACCTTCATGGACATGGGCGGATAATAAAATTTACGCTGTACTCAGCCACATGGATGCGGCAACCATGAATTTGCCTTAACTTTTATAGATTCTTAGATAAACAGACTGTCTATGACTAAGCTAAAAAAAACAAAGAAACACACATTTTTTACACATTTTACACATTAATCAATCAAACAAACTTCATTTGTAAAGCACCTCTCACACAGGTTAATGCAATTCAAAGTGCTTCACAGATGACTGACAAACTGATAGTAAGACAGTACAAGTAATACAGGACAAAACATCAGTTTACTCATCATGAGGAGTACTACTCAGCCTGTGCAAACAGTTATATTGTGTGTTTTTGTGGCTCTAGAGGAGCAATGTTGAATCTGAGAAAATAATCCCGACAATATCGTCAGGGTTATCTTGGTTTGGACTTGAGCATTCAAATTTATGATGGAAGGAATGTGTAATAAACTGAAGGTGTGGGGTTTGAAAGATGTAGCTGTTTACCAGTCAGGGAAGGCCTAACAAAAGACATTACTGAGTTTCAGTATGAGAAATGTAATCCAGTGTTGGACTCTGCCCCAAACTTGTGAATAAAAGACAACTTTATGGAAGTGCCACACTAAATTGCTGGAATACCCGTTTTAGGAGATAGACAAAATAATATTAACATTTCATAAAGAATCATTAATGCTAACCCGTTGGTTACTTTAATCTTGGATCCTCTTTGTTTGGTCAGTGTTTTAAGTTGAAACATTTAGACATTTACTTGACAGTCCTATCCAGAGCAGGATGAACAGGAACAGGGAGTTCACAAGGGTTTTATGATCCATGATGAATGTAATACTTTATAAACAAAACAGTAGACTAATCTATGGCAGTAACGGCTGATAATGTTATTGAGTATCTGCAATAAATAGTATATTACTATATGATAACTTAGCACTAGGAGAAATATGTATAAATGCTGTATAAAACAGCGGTTTGATAGAAAATATCACAGAAATTAAATATTTTAAAATATAACAGCTGTGTTCCAGATTACATACATCAAGTAAAAAAAGAAGTAAAAACCCTATCAGATAAGTCACTTTAGGGCTATATATATATATATTCCAGGAATGATAAGTGAACTAGAAACGCATACTGCTTTCATTGTTTCTTGGAGTCCTGCTGAATAATATAACACATCTCCCGCTGCCTTGATGAAATATATCAGGCGTAATCGTAAGCTCAGCCAGGACATCATGCTTGGACAGGCTAGCAAATTAAGTGGCAAATGTTTTTTTTTTTTGTTGTTGTTGTTGTCGTATTTTTGAAAAGACTATTTTAGTCTTAACTGACAGGCTATTGATTTTTAACAATCAATTGGTGCAGTGGCGCTAAAAAATGAATAATGAAAACATGTCGGTGAAGCCATTTACATGGTTGCATTAATCCAAGCTTTTTCAATTTTAATCCTATTGTGTCTGATGTTGTAAATTTTCACATCATATTGCAAAATGTGACACAACAATATTTACACTGTCATGAATAAAACATAAATCCCTTAAAAATACACACACACACACACACACACAAAGTTTTAAAGGAGGTCAGATGCACAGCAATGATGAGCTCCTGTAAGCTGACATCCACTGCATAACAAGCTGAATATTGAGTATAATTGACAAGTCTGATGTGTGCAGAGATACAGTACCAGTCAAAACTTTGGACACACCTTCCAAACTTTTTGACTGGTACTGTATATGTTGGTATTTGTAGAAGCTGCACATGATTTAATGGAGGTAAACATAGTGGACAGTTCTCAAGAACTTCTCAAATCAGAAGCTGCATATTTCTCAACATATCTGTCCTGCTGTCTTCACGTGTTGCAGGGATTTCATGAATGTGAGAATGTTTTCATACAATATAAAACAGCTGTGAACAACAGACAGGCCTATTGTAAGAATCATCCAAATTCATTTAGAGATAAACGCAGCCTGATGTATCAATGTTCCTGCTTTAGCTTCATTTAACATTATTTCTGATGCTGATTTAAGTGTATTTACTGGTTGATCAAAAGAGTTCATTTGCATTTTAAGCATTATTCCATTATTACTGCAAGTGCTAAATTTGCTCTTGCTGATGAAATCACCAGGTGGGCAGAAGAGTGATGTTGCACCAGAAACAGGTGTGGCTCTAAAATGTTTGTTTTCAGTGTAAATTCTAGGGTATAGTTTCCATCAAAATACCAACAACTCGCTTTGTGCTACTTCATTTGAATGAACCTCCTATCTGTTTGTTCCTCTCCTCTCACCTGTGCACCATGCACTCTGTGTGTAGACAGGTAGACAAGCCTCATGACATGGTTACAGATTAGTTCACCTTTGATTAAAGTGAATTCAATTCATTTCAACTGCAGAAATAAGCCAGTCAGTTGAGACAATACACCTGTAATGATGATATATATGTAATGATGAGAAAGAAAGAGAGAGAGACAAGTTATATCCACCTCTTACTAATAGCCTACCAATTCATAAAAAAGGAAAAGAATATATATATATATATATATATATATATATATATATATATATATATTATTATTATCATCAGAAAGCCAAATCATTTATAAAAAGCTTCAGCAATATATTTCATGACCATTTTGTTGAGGCTTAGCCTCCCGTAGCCTCTTAATAGCACATCCTATGGTCATAATCAATAACCAATTTCAAGTTTAGGCTTGTTATTTTTGTGCGCATGGAATTACAAATGGTTTAATTGACCACTTAATGAAATGAGATAATAAGGACACATTGTTATATTTTAAAGATGATGGAGTGTTTCTCCACAGATTTCCGTTTTTGTTTTTTTTGCTGTATTTATGATGATAAACTTCTGATAAAGGAATTGTTTGACATGAGAAGTGTGAAGGAGAATGGCAAGGGCTGGCAGAGGGGAGCAGGTGGTAGTTGGTTGGAGAGTGGGCAAGCAGGCAGGCAGGCGAGTTGTGGTCCAGGAGCACTGGAGAGAGAAACAGCAGTTAGTAACGATACCAAATTTGGAAATATCACTATAAACAAGTGAGAGGCCTGAAGTGTAAGCTACAGTAGATATACTGCAAGCTGATGAACTGATGAGAGGCAGGTGTGTAGAGCTGGGAGCCAGGAGAGCCACACCCAGGCCAACACACACACCAACACAAACAGAACATAAGCACAGAGAGAGATGGACAGGGGAGCACTGGGAACACAGGGAAGGGGAAACACAAGGAAGCACTAGGGAATCTTCATGTACCATAACAGGGCTAATCAGGCTAGATGCAGGGCAGGTGTGGAGGGAAGTGTGGAGGGAAAGGCAGGCTGGGGATACAGGGGAAAAACAGAGATCCCAAACCCCAATAAACTATCCTCTTCCCAATAAACTGACACACACAAAACTATAGAATACATAAAATATCACCCAAATACACAACACTTCAACCTCCCCCATCTGTAACAAACAAAACCACAACCCCCCAAAACACAAATAGTCCAGAAACATAGAGTCTAGTCTTAACATAACAGGGAGAAAAGGCTGAGGTCTGTGACAGAAAACAGGCTTAATAACCATAAAGAACTGGAATTAAACAGACACACAGAGTGAACACAGGAACCCAAAAGAACAAAAACAAAAAGAGTCCAAAAACTATGAGTCCATGACAGTTTTATGGCAAGAAAACTTCTGATTGGACTTTTAAAGACTGATAGGTATGTGTGACATATGTAACCTGATTTGACTCTTTCTTCTACAGAAACCAGGAGGAACATAGTCACTGCATTTGCTTCTGTATGTGCTTTTACTCAGGTTGGAGAGCAGTGTGGTGCACAAATATACTCATCCAAGTGTTTTCAATGTGGCAGCTGAGTGCACCGGCAATGACATACACATTACAGCTCAGAAAATAATAACAATTCAAGAGCCTATCACTGAGTTTGGAGTCATCAGGTGCAATGCTGGAGACTTGTCTTTTCAAGCAGCAAACTGCAAAGCCCTTTATGGAAAGCCATTTAAAATTCAAATTGAAGTAAAAGCAGGTAGGTACTAAGATAATCTTAATATACCATGTATTATCTTGTCCAATTTGCTATCACTGCTGGAAAGAATCAGGTTTTAGTGTTAGTGTTTCATTAATTTTCTCTACTTGAATTTAAATGTTTGAATTTGAACTGCCATTTTGCGATAGGTTCTTTTGTTTTTCCCTTTATTTCTGCAGGTACAAATGTGACCTACAGAATCCAGAGTGATGAAGTGATGTTGTCCAGTATATCTGTAGTAAGAGGAATTGTTCCCCAGAACATCACAGTGACTCCAGGGATGGTGAAGCAGCTCGGGCCTGGCTGCCACCAGCTGATCCTTTATGCATCTAACATGGTCACATTCCCTGAAGTGTCCACAGACCTGCAGGTAAATTAACATAAGTAAATATGACATCTGCAATAAAACAATCAACATGATCAATCATCTGTCTGGGTCTTTGTTATAATTATGCTAGTGACGCATGAAATATAATGTTTGAAGTTAACATTTTGATCATCTCATTAAGGCGTTGATTGAGGAGATATTTCTAAATAGAAATTAAATTTGACCTTTAATTATAACATCCCATCAATTAGTGGCATACACAATATGCAAATGTTACCGGCCTCAAGCCTAGAGGTACCTGGGCCAGTAGCTATTTTGCTACACAGTCCTGGATGGCTGCGGAGCAGACATGAGTTTATCAGTGTGTGACCAACTCAAGCACCATTTTTATTCTGCTTTATCAGGAGTGCGATCCATTTTTTCCCTTAAACTGATACTATCTTCTGTATGTTCAGTTATTGCTACAATTTCAATCATATTTCAGTGACATCATGTACATCTCACTTAACATTCAAACCGACTTTCACTCCTAACTGGTTTACTGTTATTCGGACTGAAAGTAAGTTGTTTCAACTACCAGCATCTTGGCCCTAATAATACTTTTATATAAATGGAGTGCTATTGCACAGCTGCACTGCCAAATGCATGAAAATATAACAAGATAGTGAAATTGCATACTGTAGCTGCAATATCAAATTCATGAAAATGATTGAAGAAAACTGTTAAATAACAATAAAAACATCCCTACATATATTTCTCTTCTCCCTAGCACCAAGTCAGTCAGTTTACATGAACCAACATCACCTGGTGGCCGCCATTATAAAAATTACAGCACCACAAATGACCACAAATTCACAGCAATTTCACTTATAGCTTGTGGAATCAATACTTTCCCCTCACACAAGGAACTGATACTCTCCTGTACCTTGTTATTTTCAGAATGCAAGTTAAACAAACAACAACAACTATTCTTCCACACTGTTGCATCTTAGTCACTTCAAGCTAGGCAGTGAAAACAATAGATGCAGGCTTAAAAAATTCACTGGACACAAACTTGGTCTATCTTTTCCACCCTCTACACAAACAGCAAAACACAGTAGATGTGTTAAGTCTTAAGTCTTATTAACGGAGCAATAATTTCACACGAGCTTGGTCATGTTTGTCATTGAAGCAAATGATATAATTGCTCTCCTTTTTCATTGTAACTCATCCATAGTCTTATTTTCTTGTACTTTGCCAGGGCTTTTCTTTATTTTCTTTATTTTTTTGGCAATATTACAATGGAAGGCATCTTAAGTCTTAGAGCTGTGTCTTAGTCTTAGAGCAGTTTTAAAATAGTTATAGGAATTTTAATTTACCTCAACATAACTAGATATACCTCTTGGAAAAAGGAAACAGCATTGTAGAGAAAATGTATAGTATTAGTAGTATGAATACTTATTCAAGAATGAACACTGTAGTGAAGATCATCTAGATCAGAGCCATTGATCAATTATTCACTAGCTTTTATAACTGAAGAATGTGATTCCTTATTTTAAAGTGGAAACACATTAACTTAAATCTAACTGCAGACCTGTACACTCATACCGAATCACCAAATAAAGCGGTGCATCATCAGTCTTGATAAGTTTAATTGACAGTGATATGAAATGAAAATGGATGTGTTTCGCAGGTGTGTGTGCTGGAGGATGTAACTGGGCTGGAGGCCTCTGTGTTGGCAGTCAGGGGTGACTGTCTAGACTCTCCAGATATTACCATCGGTGTTTCCCTTGAACGAGGAACACCTGTGCTGCTCCTCTTCTCTCTGACTGGGGACAGCAGCTCATTCTCTGAGACCAGAGAGATGAATACAAGGAAGGAAATTTTTCATATTGAACGTCCAATTCAAGGTATGGAAGAAACTATTACAAATGGGCCACACTTAAGTCCAGTCAAAACACTTTGAAGAACCACTTTTCCTCCAATGACCCATGCTAAGCAATAAATCTCTCAGATCAATAGATGGCTATCTTGCAGAGTTCTATGAGCAGTTTTGGCTCCTTATACCACCCCTGTCCTCTAAAGTGATATCTGAAATATACAAAACATACAAACTGATACCATTCCACATACTACCTATATATCACTAATCCCCAAACCAGATAAAGCCCACACTCCATGTTTTAACTACCATCCTATATTATTAATTAACACTGACATGACAATCATAAGCAAAGATTTATCACTCATACAGGAATCTGTCATCTCATCTCTAATGCACACAGACCAAATTGGTATTATCAAGGGGAGGTGTAGGAATAATTCTTATCTTAATTTTTAATTTTAATTTTAATTTGCACTCATAAGATGGGGCACCACTTTATTAATTATCACATTACTCAGTCTCATAACCAAAGTTGTAAGCTCTTTGGACACATTGACCTCTAGTTCTCTGCTTTAAAGTAACATTCACAGACAAAAACTTGTGGATAAAGGAAACATTTATTTATAGCAAAATGTTATCAACAAATGAATAAATGAGATACTAACACAGATACATATGTAATTATAGACTCAAACAGATGAATGCAATGAATTTTAAAGGGCAAGTTAGAATGGATTACTTGGGTTTTAGTTGATGGTGAAAGATGGTAATGTGGGTTAAACGTTAAAGTACCAGAAAATAGTTGAACGTTAAGTTAAAACTAATAACACTTCTCTAAGGTTTTTTATGTAAGAATTCAGAGCACCACCAACATCAACTCAGAAGCAGATGACCCAGCAGCTGATAGAATTCAATTTTGCTTACTTTGCGGAGAAAGAGTGGAGAAAGTGTCGGACAGTGGGTCTCTCTGTTAACTTAGCAGTATCATGCTAGAATCCCTGGGACAGAGTTGTCGGCGGATAACCGCTTGAAAACGGTTTTCTTGAGGTAGCAAACAATGGTTGTGAGTCCTTGGGTGAATCTTGATCTGTCATCCTGCGTTTGTCGGTTAGAGCTCTGAAATAACTTTGAAAGACTAAACTTTCCTCACCAAATAACTTTGTAAGTTTGTTGTAAGTAATTTTGTTGGCCGAGTGAAAAAGTATGAAAGGATGTCAAAGATAAAGCTTGCTTTCATTAAAGTTAAAATACTAAGTGCAACTGGGCGAAAAGAAACAAATGCAGACTAAGACTTAAACTAAGAGACCACATGATAAAAGACAAATAAAGCACAGAAAAATAAAATGGCTGAAGAACTCCAAGACAGGCCAGAGTCCCATCAGAGAAAAAAGGCGCTGTAAGACAAATGCATCTGTTTTGTCTGTCAACAGGTAGGGGTGTTTTGGGGGCTCAAAGTAGTGACACGCCTAGAATCCCATCTAAGAGACAACGTAATTTTTCTTTGACTAACTAGGATTATTTTGGTTACTACTTACATAACATTAATAAGAATGTGTTTGTATAGAGAGACAGGGAGAGACAGGGAGAGAGAAAACAATGGCACGATCCTTTTGATCCCATTATTGTCTTGATGAGTTTTATTTTCTTTGTGTCTGTATTCCTCCTGAGGTTCTTGATTCAGATGTCAAGAGAAAAAATATTAAGTGCCCCAGTCAGGTGTCATAAATTTGTTTCATGACACAGCAGAGGTCCCAGAGGTTGAGGGAGCCTCTGTGTGATACTTATGAAAAGTCTCAACTGACAGCTTCCTATGGATGGGGTGAAAAAGGTCAGTTTATCCTGAGAGAAGTTTTAGAAAAACAAAGTTTCCAATCATCTGTGACATTTCAAAGAATTGGTAAGCATAACAATCATAACAAAAGTTAGGGCACTTTTCAAAAAGAGCACCTCTTGACCGTACTCCACTTTACAATACTATTTACATACATCACAAACCATCCACTCTTCTGTCAGTCCACAATTAGATCACCAACTAAAGCAGAGTGTGAGGCTACTCCATTAATCTGCCTTCAACTGAATTTAACTGGAAGGGTGGCAATTTACCTTTTAAATGTAAAACAAAACCCATCAAAATGGACACTGTTCAATATCTAGCTGATATCTGTTCCAACTTCACCTACCTTGATAGTGCCGTCACAAAGTTCTACTGGAGACAAATTCAACTATGCATGCTTCAAAAACCCAAAGAACTTGGAGGTTCTGGTGCATCAAATTTCTTCCATCATTTCGTATTGCACTGATTACGATTTTTATGATACTGGACAAGCAATACAAATTCAGCCGGACAAATCCAAAACAACCGATACCTGTCACAAAAATAAAATCATTATCAACACCACTCTAACAGTATGATGGACAGCCAATGAAAGCCTTAACTATAATCTTTCACCATCTACTCTGGCACAACCCAATATTTTTAATTAATAATGAATCCCCTTGTCTTTTCAACATGGAAAAAGAGTGTAGTATCCATTGGTGCCTTCCTCCTGACCTTCGAACAGCTCTAGAACAAATATAACATACCTGACCGCTGTTACTTTCAGTATATCCAAATATTGTGTCCTACTGATGTACTGCTTCTCGCTGCATTACAAATTCCTGAACATCTCAAACTGGTCTAATTAATCTCACTAACCACAGCCAAGAAGAGAAGAAGCCAATATTACAAAACTGGAAAGACAGAACCAAAAAATGTATAAAATACTGTTAAACCTTATGACAGATTATTCAAATGTCTAGAAACTCACAGCATCATTAAAAGACAATGTTCAATCATTTGATCCCTGGTCCCTCTTGCTACAGTACTTTCGGATCTAATTCCTTTTCTATCATCCATCACTGCTCCATCACTCCACCGATAGTACATATACCACACCCACACAGTAAAACCTATTCAGCAGTCCTGCTGGTTAATTTGCAGTGTTGCAGTGTTTGGTCTTGCCCAGTCCTGTCTCCACATGTTCTTTTTCATCTGTAATGCTAATAATGTACAATTATATTTTCATGTGGTGTTGTGTTGTAACATCAGAAATTGACATTAAATAAGTAATACGGAATCATTATAGGTATTGTCTTATGTTTCAGGTTATTTATATATTCATATGAGCTGATGATTATTTTGTTTTCATGAGTGAATGCTTTGTTACAGGATCTTTGCAAGTGGGACTCCGAGCGTGGAACGTCTTCTCCTCTTTGGAAGTGGATGTGGATATGTTGGCTGCCTGTGATAAAGATTCTGTCATTAAACTAAATGGTCATAATGACTATTTGTTGACGAGACCGGTAAAATGTCTTCCTTTTACTTTATTTGTATTAGCAGAAATGTGGGGTGTCCCACTGTATTTTAATATATTATATACAGTATATACTGTTACTTATAAATCCTTTGTTTATTTTAACTTTCAGAGAGAGAAACATGTTAGAGTTGTCAGAGCTCCACTCGAAATCATTGCAACACCCTCAGATTCAGTAACTTCCAAAAATACACCTGTCACACTTTCAATAAGTGACACTTTTGTACCAGCTGGCTCGGGCAAACGATGCCAGTGGGCGTGCAGTAAGAATTATGCTTTTTCTACTCAATTTTCTATATATGTTGATGTGTTCTTTATGTGTTGATTGACTGAGCTGTATAGGCCAAAACATGCAAAGTAGTTTGCTAAGCCCTATCCCCCTTAGTTACACTTGCTATGCCTGTCTGTTCTTAGTGATTTCTGGAACAGTGGGTCCTTGATTTCAGACAGAGGTAAACAAAATTACCTTCTCATTTCTAGCCGGCCGTCGACTCTGTCGGCTGAAATGACATTTGTGCCCAGCAGATTATTATCATTATCAGCTGTAGCTACAGCTAGCGAGCTAAATAAGCTAAAGTAAGTTCCATGAGTCGGTTGAAAATGGTCTCCAGTCCAGCTGACTCATTTTAAAATAAGAACCTTGAACTCGATAAGTGACATTGTGCAAAAACACAGAGGCTAAAGCTGCATGTCCATGGCAAATAACATCCTCACCAGCTGGGTGAGACAGCGCTGATGAAATATTGAGTGGACTTTGATTTGATTTGATTTAGATCATATCTTTTAAAATTGAAAGGTACTTATGGAATAGTTATGGCTCACAAGCACAAGCACAAACAACTGCTAGTTTGAATGTTTATGATAAAATGGATCTATAATTAACGTGTGATATGAGGTGAAATGACATGTGTGAGAGGAATCCTTATACAATCTGGCTTCAATTCACCACATCACCATCTGTGCTGTGTCGCCAATTACCCCTGTCTCAAAATGTTCGTAGGCATGGGTCAGAGTTTTCAGGAGCGCACATTCTCCCGTCAAGTTTATAGATTACAACCTTTGCATGGGAAGTGGTGTACGCCTCTTTCAGGCCCCAAAACAATGACACTGCCTTTTTACAACATTGTTAAAGAGATTGTTGTTGACAAAGTATCTGAACACATGTCAAGACCTTTCGAAATTGCCAAATAAGTTGATGATCGATCGATCCCTCTCAGACCATCCAATTAATTTTGAGATATATGATTCAAAAAGTAATTCGTTACACTCATGTTTTCCTTGCTATAAAAAAAGGTCTGTTAGTTTTCAAATACAAAAAAGGTTTTTAGGTTTTATACTTTGTTTTATCTGCCTCTCAATTGTTACAGCAGTATAATGACTTTTCTTGTTCGTTCACAGAGAATCCCTGTAAATGCCAAGGAAGTTGGGTGACATTGACTCACATTATTCGACGAAACTGCCTGCCAGATCCATTTCAGTTTAATAAGTATCATTTCAGTGTGATTGATCAAGACAATGCCATAAAGCGCACTAAATCCATATGCATCACCTATACCCCCAATAGTAACCTCCCAGATTGGCTAAGGTAATTGATGTTTTTGAAATGTATTTACTCTGATCACTAAGAGAATTAAAACTGACATTCTCATTTGTGTCCTCAACACATTATCTGGCTAAGTATCACTTGTGGATTTTGAGGGGTTTTTTGCATTGTGAAGATATCCTTTCATAAATCAAGTAGAGAAACTAAAATATCAATCAGCCATGAAATACAGTATAAAAAGGTTGTTGTTTCTGATTATACCCTATACAGATAGATGACACACATGGTTTTAATAGATATCCTTTTGGTTTCAGTTGTGTGAATCAAATGATCTGTATTTTTCTTGTGCCATAGTCTCAAGTGTATTGAAGGCTGTAACTCAAGAAACAAGAACAGAGATACAAAAATTAAACTGAAGTGTAAGAAAAATTGTCCAGCAGTTGTGTGGAATATTGAGGATGTACGAGACGACAAGTTCTGGCCAGTAAGTGTGATAACTCAACATCACATGATCTGCTTCATTAATTCTGAATTGTTTGGGACTAAAAGATCTAATTCTGTAAATTGAACAATGTACCATTGACTTAATTTCAATTTATTTGCAGGCTGAGACAAGGAGCTGCTACCAAAGAGCAAAGACAAGGCCACTTACAGAGAAACAGAATGGTGGGACTGAATACACTGTGAAACGAACCACACTTGCACTGGCCAAGTCTAAGGGTCAGAATGTCATTGTGGTGATAACTTCTGGTGTGTATACACGTGTCAGGAACACAATATCAAAGCTGCACTGTAAATTATTTTAATTATTTTTGAGTTCTAGGCCAATTATTATTAATTATTATTATTATTAAGTATGTACAAATGTTGCAAAAATACAGCAGTAATGAGAGACCAGAGTAGTTTTCTCAGGTAGATCCTTTAACTGAATGAAGTTGAATTCATGCCAGGAAATTAACTCATACCATTGCAGAACAACCAGAACTATTTCAATTTAAAAGAATGATTTTAATGTTGTTGGTCTTTTCACTGTTTTTCAAAGTATTTCATTAACATCAACATGTTTTTGTAAAATAGCACCTTTACTTCTTTTAGATAATAATCTGTACACATTACACACTGTCCTTTTCTTTTATACCAAAGCAGATGTTGTACCTATTTACGCAACATACACCATAGAGACATCGCCTAAAGAGAATCCAGTTACTACCACCAAAAAACCAGCTACCACTGTTAAAGAAAATGCCGGAGGAAGCCAAGAAAAACCTGATACCACTATTGGCCCTGCCACTACATCACCTGGCACTATCAATGCTAACACTGTCACTGCTACCCCTGGTGGTACAACTCCACAAGTCACCAACAAGAATTCTGATGGCCTCTCATGTAGCATATCACCAAAGAGTGGTACAATACTTGAGGCTTTCGATATAACTTGCAATACTGAAATTCCCTGTCCTAACTGTCGGTATTGTTTTAAGACTGAAGGTAAGTACTTCAGGTTGACAAAACTTTTGGAATAAGAGGACTGATCTAACTCTAACTCTAACAATCTGAGTTATCTCACTCTTCATTGTATTCAGATAATAACTTTTAGTGTATTCTCCCAGAAATCCGTTGATCTACATGACTTTCTTGTTTGAACAGGTAAGCATGTGCGTTGCAGTAAGAACAATGAGGTGAAGTCTGTATTCCTTCCTCTTGGAGACAGCAGCTCCAACTACAATCTGATTATTACAGCAACTGCAAAAAATAACGGCTTTGTAGCAAACACCACTATTACTACACAGGTGTGTCAAAACCATGATGATTAAAAAAATGGGGGATACTTACAAAACAAGACCTATGGAAAGTTTCTATGCTTTTGCTCTACACTACTGTAAGAAAATGGCTTTTTCTCCTCAGGTGCTGGATTCCACTGCGGCCTCCAGCTCCTCTGTAGACCGTCTCAAGGCTACAGTCAAGAATGCTGTGGCTCAACTTAAGAAACAAGGCCTACTGTCAGGAGAAACTCTAGGACAGATCTTCAATTCTGTTTCCAATAAATTGAATGAACAAACGGATAAATCGAAAAAAGATGATAGGCAAAAGGTAAATGCACTCCTGGACAATACTGTAGATATAGATTACTAGAATATATATCTGAACACATTAAAAAGTAAACATTGAGGTGGCTCAGTGTTGTATGTTGATCCAAGAAAGTTCATATTCTGCCATTCTGGGATCTAAGAAGTTAGTACCATGTTACCCCTAACCTTAAATAGTAAGTACACCCAGGCAAATAATGTTACTTGTGCTGTCTAATGGTGACTACCAGTTATGTAACATTCATCCAAACAAAATGTAGTCGGGAGTAAACCAGCCCTAACACATATAGTGGGGTCCAAAAGTCTAGACTTTCCCACTGGACCCCATTGTATGTATCTAACACAACATACTGAGGGAGAAAATACTGCAGTGTAAGACAATGCAATGTCACAACACGGCAAAAGACAACCTCCAGAATGATGTTTATCAACTTAAGAAAAATTGCGCATCATAAGCTCTGCAAAGGTCTATCTTGTTATTGTACTGGATTGCATTAGTGTAAGTAGCATAATCTATTTTGAAATGCAGTAATCACATTACAGGCACCAGTCCCAGTAATGCTCCATTACTTTGACATTTTTGGGGGTCAGCTGATATGCTGTTTTACCAGGAGTTGAAGGGTCTCTGTAATTACAGTGGACAGACTGGTCTGTGATCTAATAGGCAGCTTCTCTGTGACGATGAGACCGCTGAAGTTCTGTGTGCAGTTACCAGGGCTAAGCTATCCAAAAGGCAGTTCAAGGTGTTTTACTTAATGAATTAAAATATTAAAAAAGAAAAACAACATAAAACATTAAAATGCAATTTAAAAGAATAGAAACCTTGAAATAAATACAAAACATTAAGAAAAAGACGCAAATACAGGATAGGTTACGTACTAGTACTTAAGCTTCTACTAGTTGCACTACTAAATATTAAACTAGATAACAAAATAAATCATAATTATAAATGCTTTTGTCTGTTGCAGCTTCGTGAGCAGATGCTGGACATAATGGTTGGTACAGTAAAAGTTGTTCCCAGTAATATTCCAGAAGAAGTTCAGGTCATAGCCAGTGGACTTGCTGCTGTCGTCCAGAAAGGCGCTGAACTCAGTGTCCCTGCTCAGGTATTGTGCAGTTAATCCTACACCAATTTAAAAAAAGACATTTTAAGAGGTAGGAATAAATCAGTTATCACTGTGAAACCATTAAGTGCTGCTTTTACTTTGGTTCACTGCTTTATGTAATGAATAGCCACTGGAAGTACAAGGTTACGCTCACTCAGCTTTGTAATGTGTATGTATTTGAAGCAGGATGTCAGAGGTGAGAGTGTGTTATAATGTCCTTGATAACATAGCACTTCCTAAAGTATTTGACCGTGTGCCCACTATTGATTCTCAACTCCAGGAAGAGGCTTCAGTATTGTTTGCAAATCTCAGCTTGTCTCTCCTCCACATGGGTGTGAAAAAAAGTGAAGAAAACAAGAAACAAATATATATTGCAGCCAGCACTATTGTGGAAGGAGTGAGCAATATCCTGGACTATTCTTCCAATGTGAGTTGTTTAACCTTAATACATGCTGGTCAGATATATTTTCTCTAGGGATGGTTGAGTGATTTGAACATTACATGTGATCAGTGACTGTAACCCTTCAAGAAATGCAAAATTTGCCCTAATCACCTAATGTTTCTCAGTATGTCTGTTTTTCTTCCCATTTACATCTAATCTGTCTATTTCTGAGCGGTTTCCTGTTTCTGAGTTTCTTCAACTCAGCACACAATGAATGGTTACATGATTGCCTGCAGAATATGTCTGTCACTAACCACTTGGACTCAAATGTTGTTATGAGTTTAATGACCTGGAACAAGGCCAGTTATTTGTCACACCCATCTTCCCTGGAAAATTCATCTCTGAATGGCAGATTGAATTTGCAGATGGAAGAAAAAAATAAATATCCTCTTCCTTTTCAAAAGTGCCTCGTGTTATCCTTTGCAGAAAAACATCTCTGATGCCCTTCTCGTTGCTCTGTACAATACACAGAGCGCACTGTTAACATTTAAAGAGACAAATGAGGGGCCAACTATTATCCAGCAAGCTCATATTGGTGTGTTTGTTAATAGGTAAGTTTCCCCTCAGCTACATGTTGTGACATAGATATTCTTACTTTTTTGACCTGACAAAGATCTGAGTAGGATCTAAACATTGTCCTGATCAAATCTTGTGGCTTGGAGTAAGTGTGCAGGCGTTACTTTTGCCATGCTGCTTTCTAATAGCCTCGTACCTTTGTGATGTGGGTATAATTACTCTCCTTCAACATAGATGTATGTACTTAAAGCAATGGTTGGAATCAGCTAGCCTGGCTTTATCCAAACAAAATCTGACTAACAGCACCCGTAAAGCTCCCTTATTAACATGTCATATCAAAAAACTGTGGCTTGTGTGCTGGACTGTAACTTCAGGAAGTTACTTTGCCCAGCCAAGAGATAGTGCAGCACGCTTCAACCCATCATTTTAAGATACAACCTGTTAATTAGTGAGCTTTAGAGGTGCTGGTATGCGAATTTTGTTACCTTCGGACAGAGCAAGGCTTACTGTTTACCCCTGTTTCCAGTCTTTATGCTAAGCTACACTAATCATCTGGCTGTAGCTGTATATTTACCGGACAAATTTATTATCGTTTTGTTCTTGTTTGATACTGCAGTAATATGAAATAAACACACCAAATCAATGACACACAACACAAAAAGCATAACTTAAATCTTAGTCTCTTTTTTATCTTTTCTCCCAGAGTGACACCAGCAACATTGCGCCTGGAGTCTATAAATATTCCCAACTGTTCCTGCCCCACATTTTCTCTCCCAACCCTACCTTCAAACCTGTTTCCTTCGGAAGAACCAGTGGATATACGAGTAAGTTAATGGGAGTGTGTGTTTATTCGAGTTCAGGTTCCAGTGTGCGTGTTAGAGCTCAAGTTTTTATTACTTTTTCACCAATTGAATTACTTTTTCTATTCTGTTATTGTGGTTTAAATTTACTTTGCTCTTTAAAAACCTTCGCAGATGCTGAGTTTAGATAAAAATCCGTTTTCCTGGAATGAAAGAGGGAACATCAGCAGCTTAATAGGTGGTTTATCCCTCACAACAAAAGATGGCTCCAGTATCCCTGTGAAAAACTTGAATGAGGATATAGAGGTCAGTGCAGTAACATTGTAGCATCTGAGAGTTGTTTTATAATATGCACTCCTGTTGCGAGCATGTTCTTTGTAAGGTTAGATGTTTTGAAATGCATCAGTATAGCCAGCCAGGGAGGACAAGAGTATATGCTTAAAAAAACAGAAGTCGGTTTCAACAACACACTGACCTGAGGGACCTTAGAGAAGAAGTGAAAACTGAAAATGAAATGGAAACTATGTCTGATACTTGACAGCATATGGTGGGAACACTATTTCATTTACAGTATATTGAATTAAGCACTTTACCTGTTTATATATAAAAAAAAAATTAGTAAGCAAGACAAAGTTGGTTAAAGTCCTCCTCCAATCAAAAATGTGTTCTGCTCATTGTTCAGTTGGATGTTCGACCTTCACTATGCATATGCAGCTGTAAACATATTATTTTTCAAAGCAGATTATTTGTATATGTCTTAAACATGGATGGGATCTTTGAGAATTTATTTTTTTGCATTTGGTTGCATTTATGCTGAAGTAACAAATGCAGCATACAGTAGGTAGGTTTCCAACCTGATGTCTCTGATTAAAGTGGAGCCACATTGTTAATTACACACAAGAGAATCACACCAAGAGCTGCTGTGATGCATATCAATGTGGTTGCTGGCACCCAAGGTGCAAAGCACAACTGTTATTATTCTGCATACTTATTATTAGGTGTGCTGGTAATGAAGATGCAAGCATGGCTCTTGTAATCCTGCATTCCATCCCCCTTCCATCCACTCTTTGTTTTAACACAAGAGACTGACTGCGCCACCTGTGCTTTGACTTTTGCCTGTTGCCTTTCAGCCTGCGACTCGCCCGTGGCAGAGTATGCTTTTGGGGGGGCGGCCGTGCCAAGTAGCCAGCACACTGAGAATTTCTTCAGAAGTTTGGTGTTTTCTAGTTTAATTTGTTCCTGGTACCATGACAACAACTGTGTGCAGTGCACCATGCTCTTTTTAGGTTGGCAAAAGATGCACCAGATACTTCACAAGAGATGCTTGAAATTGGCTGCAATGACGAACAGAATAATAGCAGCAAAAATAAGAGCAGAATCATAATATATAACATATTGGTTCACTGTTACAGGGAAAACTGGGACTCTCTTCTCCATTACAAATAAACTCAGTGCTCCTCCCACCCGACAAGTTCTCCAAATTAAACAACAAAATACATCATTGGTCTATGCAGTCCAGAGCAACACAAGCGTTTTCAGATGTTCCTATTGGAAGTTATTGGTAGTATGACATTTGTCTGTACCTTCCAAAACTGTTAAAATCACTGTTGAAAATATAAATTTGTTTTATGATGTGATGTGACAATGGTTGCAATCAAGGTTTAGGTACTAAAACGACTTGGTTAGGTTTAGAGAGGGACTGTGGTTTGGATTAAAATAAGCACTCTGTTAAAATTAGGGAAACGTGGTTTGGGTTACAATAACAACCACGTGGCTAAGGTTAGGGGACAATCATGGTCGTGGTTGAAAAGAAAAACAATGTTCAGTTGCAGTTGGAAATAGAAACCCACCCTTACCTCCCTAAGCAGACTTTGTCGCTTTACAGTAATGTCGCCTCTTTTCCTTGTTTGCTCCCATCATAATTACTATGGCCTCTAAATGGCTTTTTCACTTGGATGTAAACAGATACTGATTTAGGGCACTTCCTGAAAAGACTGATTCTGTCATTTTTCTTGAGAGGACAGTCTCTTTAAATCCTTGGAATTGTTTTACAGTTGTAAGCTAAATGTGAACCTATATTTTGATCTGTTTTCTGACATTTTTCCTGGCCCATAGATTATGTTGCCAAGGCCTGCTGGAGAGCAGGTGAACACTTCTGTGTTGGACCTGAGGAACTACAGCACAACAAACATAGACATTCCTTCAGCTGACACTACATTGGTGTTAAAGGTCCAGTAAGATGTTTTATCTCCACTGTATGTAAAATAAACATAGATGTATAATGAGCTCTTACAAAATAATTTCCTACCAATTACTTGGACACTATGACAAAAAAGTTGGTGGTTTGCAGTCAGGTCAGGTTTGGGTGGTTAATTAATGAATACTTTTGCAGATTGGCTGTCACCAGCCAGTGGCCACAGCCCAACAGTAGCCTCTGTGTGTTTGCTGTGTGTGTGTGTGCATTTGTGTGTGAGCGAGCGTGCAGCGGAGAGATCTTTCATGTTATTATGAGAAGCGTACGCCAGGGAAAAGACATCACTTGCAATAGTCTCGTGCTCGCTCACGAGCAGCATGAGCAACACAAAATTTATGTGACGCGGACACTATAAGTGGATGATTATTATACCCTTTTTTAAACATATATTTGATATTTGTATATTTGCCACATGAATATAGAGTGATGAAATGGACAGCTTTGCTATTTAGTGAATTTTGTCTGTTAGAGTACAGCTGTTTCAAACGCTTTTCAAATTACAAATTAAATTACTGTACTGTGTATAAAATATAGTCTAGCTTACTGTAGTTCAAATAATAATTAGGCCTAAGTTACGGTAGAGTACAGTATTGTACAGTATGGTACAGTACAATGGTACAGTAACAGTAATGTAGTTTCACTGCTGCATCTGACAGTAAAGTTAAAAAAAATAGAATTACCATAGTTGTAATTTTTTTGTTCCATATGTTGTCATTTTTGAAAATACCCAAAATGAACACTGTAAGCGGACAAATTATGTAAACAGCATTTATACACTTTCTATATAGGATGCTGCCCCAAGCTTTTTGATCCACATAAGCAGTTGATCACTGTAACCATGATCACTATAAGAGGTTTCCACTGTAATAGATTCACTTAAGGGAGAAAGAAAAAAAAGAAAAAAAAGTGAACCTATCTTTTAAGCACATGAGTAAAAAGCAAAAGCAAGTTACTACTATCAAAACCATCACCACTATTGCTAACAGCATAAATTCCACCACTGCTACGATTATATATTTTTAAATTTTGCAATTTTTGTATCTTGATAGTATGCATGTAAAATGAAAAAAACTGGAAACACATGAAATGAAATTATGAAATATTTTATCTTAAGGATTTGAAATTATTTCGGTCTATTTCTTCTGCACTTATGCCTTTTGCTGCAACTATGTCGATATATCTTTTAAAGATGGTGCCTTCAGAGGAGCCTTTACCCTTCAAACTGTTCCTTGGTCATACGGACTACCCAACCGAAACAAATTATGTAGCCATGACAGAGATGCCTCACCAGGGAACAACACAAGGTAATTAATCACTTTGCTCAGTGGTGGAGACAGGATGTTTTTAACTCTAATGTTTTTTAAATTAGATGTTTGATGTATTACTTGTGTGTGTGTGTGTGTGTGTGTGTGTGTGTGATACAGAGGAGAGATACACTTGGCTACTAGACCCTAAGAACTTAAAGGGAAACACTGGAACGCATTACCTTGTAGTGAGGCCCATAGTGGGCCCAGGAGTAAAATTCATCAATGCCAATTTGTCAATAACCGCTATTGCTACTGCATGTAAATTTTGGGATGAATCACTTTTGGATTGGAGTGATTATGGATGCAGGGTAAGTAGAAGTTACTAAATCTGCATGCCATGCATAGTATGTTGCCCATACTTTAATGACACAAAGTGCTGTTGTCTTTGAAGGTTGGTGTTCAGACCACGCATTTAGTCACCCAGTGCCTCTGCAACCACTTAACCTTCTTTGGAAGCTCTTTCTTTGTCACTCCTAACCTTGTTGACCCATCACGCACTGCTGAGCTGTTTGGGACCTTTACTGAAAATCCTGTGGTTGTGTGCTTCGTGGGGGCAATCTTTGTAGCTTATCTTCTGGTGGTTGTGTGGGCACGACGAAAAGATGTTCAAGACACCGCCAAGGTACAGTATATCTCCATAAATCAAGTAAGAGTACCTCGTTTATAGTCAGTTTCCCAGTGACATGAAGCACCTCAGAAGATTTTAATAATAAAAAATATTACATTTTCTAATAAATTTTCTGTCTTTGCAATATTTGTTTTATTTGAAAGTGCCTCCACTGTATTTTTATCTAATATTTGTGTGTTGGCTGGTGGGCAGGTGAAGGTAAGTGTGTTGGAGGACAACGACCCCATGGATGAGTACCGCTACCTGTTGAGTGTTAGCACTGGTCATCGGAGAGCAGCCGCCACTTCCTCTCAGGTGAATTTGCCAGTTAAGTCATACTGATATGCATGATGAAAGATCTTTTACTGGAAGACAGAAAAGTACTTATCAGTTTGCTCTCATTTCTCCCTTAAACCAGTACTCTTCATAAGAGGCCACTCATTCTGTTCTTAAATTCACTGTTGCTTAGCTACCCATTAATTTAAAGCTGTATTATTCAATTTATTTATTTATTAATAATGGATAAAATGACAAAGTGTAAGAGATAGTAAAAAAATATTGGGATAGAAAGGAGGCCCTCCTCAGCATTATTAATATTTTCTTACTTCTTACTTACAAAAACCCTGTAATACCATCTCCCCAATACCTCAAAATGATATATTTGTGACAAACAAAATGGTGAAAATACAGACACTTTCTATTTCTGAATAAAGAGATGCTAAATAAACAGTTATTACAGTCATCAATTGAGTAGAGCTGGAACAGGCAGCAGGTCTTTGGCTGCTAATGGACTTAAAATAGATACAGTGAGTGATTTGTTAATTTTTAACAGCGGGGATGGCTAAATGGGAGGGTTAGGAACCCTAACCTAACCCTAGGACTGCAGGATTATCATATTGGTCTAGCCTAATTCTTGATATTATAATTGTTACACCAAACATTTATAGCAAAAACTATATCTGTGGTCATCTTTCCCTAAAATATTTTGTTACAGAAGTGGCTTGGTCCGGGGTTGTATTTTCAGCAGCACAGAGAATACTCTCTCTACTCTTCGACAACTATATGCTGCCACTAGTCACTTTGATCATGAAAGTGACACTACTCCATATAGTATATATAGTATAGTATAGTATATAGTTGAGAGAATATTATAGATCCAAGACAAAACTGGCAATTTCGCAATTTCAAATCTGTCTGCTACATCAGCACCACGGACAGCACCATGGATTTATCAATACACAGCACAGTTAGGTTACTTATATTTCAAAGCTGTGGTCGGGGCCATATATTCTAACTTGCACAAACCTCAGTCAGATAAAGGATCAATGAGTCAGGCAGATTAGACTAACATATTCAACTAAACAATCCCTTTGCCCCTGCACTTTTTCTGCAACTATGGGATGGCAGGTTAACAAGGGGGATGCATTTTGGTCATTTTGCTAACAAGGATAATAGCATCCCTCCTCATCCCCCCTCATATCACCTACTGGATATGATGTCATAATCAGACCAACTGCATGATGTCCAGACAGTTGTTCCAAAGACAGCACAGTGTTAAATAACAAAAGACACATTATTTAAAGTCCAGTGCTTGCTGATGTGCAAAAGAGAGCTGTGTACAACATGCACTCACTCTGTGGTACTGGTAAGCGCTTTTATGCAGAGCTGAGTTGACTTTTAGGTGCAAGGTGACATGAACAATTATTACCACTGCAGCTGATTGAGCAAAATAGGCAGAGGTGCCAGCTTTTAAACTACTGAGAGTTTTAAACCGGGAAATAAATATAAACATGAATTAGATCAGATGATGTTGTAGCCCAGTACGTATGACATCAAATATCTCATAAACCAATTATATTGTGCCTGAATTGCATAACCAGACAGGTTGGACACTTTAAATTAAATAGTGTGCAGGTAATGAGTGTATATTAAGAGGCAATAATTTAAGTTAATCATCATTAAATGGGTAAAAGTCATTGCTCATTGACAAGAGGGAGACAGCTGTATGTGTCACTGCTAAGCTCTCATTTTATGCACAGCTGGTTTGTTTTTTGTGATGGAAGTGATACATGTAAACAAATGCATGTGCAGAACTGATCATATTTATAACATTCCAAACTGTTAATAGCAAGGGTCAACATGTTTAATTTCACTGAATAAGCTAGTGAAAAAATGATGCTCTCCTGCAACTATTTGATCTCCTATTTATATAATAAAACTCACAAGGGAAGGTTAAAATAAACTCTAAAGATGGGATGAGAAAAAGGCTGTTCATTGCTCTCTTGTTTACTCAGGTTTGTTCATTTTGATTCACCACTTGAATCTTTTGAGGAATGTTTTACAAACATCTCATTCAGTCTTTTCCACTCCTTATTTTTCTTTGGTTTTCTTATAATCACCATTGTTTTTGGTCTAAACCATAGTGGAGTGTTACTGTGCTGAGTGCTTGCATTTCTGTCTATCCTAGAGAATATCTTGAGTGTCGTTGATTACATTTTGTTGTGTGATGTGTGCTGTTTTATCCTCTTGCATTTACAATATTTGCTTGTGTGCACAACACACACAGTTTCTTGGACTTCTGGGACTGCTGATGAGATTTCATTAGACAGACAATGAAATACTCATTCTGACTGGTCTCTTGTAGCATTTTGTATTTAATTGCACTGAATAGCCAAAAGTGGGGTTCTTTCAGCTACTTGTTCATTAGTCAAATGATTGCTGTTAGTATTAGCTATTAACTCTCTTTTTACTTGGTTTACATGTAATTTACATTGCTTTTATCTCAGGTTCGGAAGCTTGAGTTTTAACTTTCAGAGTTCTTAACTGTTTTAGGTGACAATAACTCTGCTGGGTGCAGAAGGAAACAGTGAGCCACACCACCTGATAGATCCAAAGAAATGTGTGTTTGAGAGAGGTGCGGTGGATATGTTCCTGCTAACTACCCCCTTCTTCTTGGGAGACCTGCAGAGCATCAGGCTGTGGCACAACAACTCAGGGAGGCATCCTGCCTGGTAGGCAAATACAGAATATAAAATTTAATGAAGGTAAACACAGTGAACTGCCGTGCATGACGGCACTGCACTCTGGCACGGCACCTCTCAGCTGCAGATTTATCAACATATCTGTCATGCTGCCTTCAGATGCTGCAGGGATTTAATAAACTGAATGAGAAGCTTTTCATACAGTATAAATCAGCTGTGGACAGCAGATACTGTAAGAATCAGCCACATTCATTTATAGATCAATGCAGACTGATTTACTGACTTTCCTGCTCTAACCACATTAAACATGATTTTTTGTGCCGATTTTGGTTTTAGAGTGTTTAACTGAAATAAATTATTTATATTTTAAGAATTAATCTGTTGTTGCAGCATGTCTGCAGCAAGTATTTAGTTTGATCCTGTTGATTAAATCACCAAAGCAGCCGCAGATGGACATTGCGTCACAAATAGACGTGGCTCTGAGATGTCTGTTTTCAGGGCAACACCTAGGACCAAATTTCAACCAAAATACAACAACAACAACAAACATGTGCATCACATGTACAGTCGGAGCACTGCTTGCACCAGTCTTTGCACCTCCATGAAAATATGGCCCTTAGACTTAGAACACAGTGTCATTTTAGTTCTCTTACAGAGTAACAAAGAATTTTGCTCTCTTTGCGGTCTGTTTAGCAAGCAATTTGATCATGTTAGTGTAATATCGCAAAGTTGACATTTTAGCCAGTACTAGTCAGCTGGGGTGTAATTGTGAACTTTCAGACATAGTCACATGTGAATAAAGCTAATTTTTAATGTAAAAGCTGAGGAGTCTTTACATTTATGCTTTTGTCCTAGGTATGTAAGCAATGTCCTGGTGCAGGATTTACAGACTGGGCAGAAATGGCATTTTCTGTGCAACTCCTGGCTGGCCATAGACATGGGGGATTGTTCCCTTGATAAAGTTTTTCCTGTTTCGACAGATATGGATTTGAAAAGGTTCAGGTAAGTTAAAAGCATTGAGGTTCTGGGCAGCAAAATTATACATACAAACATATGGTTATGGTCTAAAGGCTGAATGTGAAACCCAAACAAGTTTTCATCATCATTCATTTGAATTTGAATACCAAGAGCACAGATTAAATGCAAATGAAATGCAATGGCTTTTTCACACTTTAGTTTGAATAATGGCAAGTTTACAGCAGACTCAGTTTTTGATTTGATATGTCAAAGTCACATATGAAAACCAGCAGGTAGGATGTAGCTTTCAACTGAGCCCCACTTCCATGCTCATGAGGGGCTATCAACATTTCAAAAAATCACCAATACTTGTGTATTTTGTTTTGTGAGAGAAGACATAAGAATTGCATGGAGAAGGGATCTGCAGACTGTCTGAAATGCATTGGTTTAATTTATTTATTTATTACATTTATTGTCAAGGACAGACAGATCCCCTCCATACATGTAATACATAAATACATACAAATACACTCTGTTATGTTTTCCCACAAAAAAAAGTTCAACTACCAAGGTACAATTTCTTAAAATGGCATCTACACCCACTTCATTGCAAAATCCAGAATCAGTATGCACATATTGTTCACTTGTAAAGTTTATCTGCTGGATACAAGATGTCTCCTACTTCACTGAAAAGTCAATTCTCAGTGTTTGTGCGTTTGAGGTTTTAAGTTTCCATATCACACTTGTGTAAGTTGCGTACTAGACCACAATTGGCTTCAACACTATAGTTATGATGTCACAAATTATGCTCATAAGTACACATCTAAAATTCAGATTTAAGGAGAGCACAGAGAAACTTTCCCCCTTTTAACAGATGAAAAGCACCTTCTAGTGGTAAACTCTGCACAGTGAAAGCCAAACATCCAAGTGAAGTAACAACAAAACACATTTTTGTGTGAAGGGGGACTTATTCGTTTATTTGAATTTAATTCAACTGAATTGAAATAAAAGGTGAAAAACTAATCTAATCTAATCCCAGTTTAGCCTCTATAAATATTAAGTGTAGACAGTGAGGTGATAAATTACTGAGGATTTATGGCTCTTTCTTTTGGCACTCAACAGCTAGCTGTGCCAAGGTTCTGCGATAAATAAAATAAGATAAAAGGTTAAGGTTTGATGATGAAGATGTTTTTGAAAATGTTTTATACTACAGTGCTGCACCTTGTTGTTTTTATTCTCCAGTAATTTGTTCTTCATGAAAACAACAAGGGATTTCAGTGACGGACACCTTTGGTACTCTGTAATAAGTCGACCACCTAGCAGCACCTTCACTTGTGTTCAGCGAGTGTCCTGCTGTTTCTCCCTACTGCTCTGTACCATGTTGACTAGCATCATGTTCTATGGCATCCCAACAGACCCTTCTGAGCAGACCATGGACCTGGGTACGGCACATTTTCATTACAGTACAATTTATTCTATGAAAAAAGGGCAGTAGTCTATTTTATGTACTATTTGAGAATGGCGTCGCTCTCTATTTTATGGATGAGCCACATACTTTATTTATTATTTTGTGGATGGCAAAAGCATTTAAAAATAATCTCTCTGTCTCTCTCTCTGTTCCCAGGTCACTTTGAATTCACCTGGCAACAGCTCATGATTGGAGTTCAGAGTTCTCTTATGATGTTTCCATTGAATATTCTCATTGTTAGCATCTTCAGAAACACTCGTCCTTGGGAGACATCTTGTTGCAAGCGCAAGCCAGAAAAATCGATTGCACTTGAGCAGGAGAATACTTCACAGACTCGTTCCTCACAGACTGCCACTGCCAACGTGAACATCATTGTCACTTTAGATAGTGTCATCAAGGTAGGTGATTCATGTTTTTCATCTACTGTAGGTAGCTATTTTCTATGTTTACACAGAATACTTAAGGGCTGCTAAATAAGCAGCATCCAAGTGATATAATAAACATTGTGTGGACTATGACACTCCTTTTACATTTCAAAATAGTGATGGACACATACACTGTGCTTCATTTACTGCATATTAGATGTCATTTCCTATACGTAAAAATCAAACAATACCAATCAAAAGTTTGGACACACCTTGCTATCCCCTAGAATGAAAAAGTGTGTCCATACTTTTGACTGGTACTGTGTATTTAAAAATCTACCCTCTCAGGATATCACAAGAATCGCCCACTCACTCTCTGAGACTGTGAAAAGCAACATCCCATGCACAGACTCTGAATTTGGACCAGGACAACAAGTTGATATCAATGCTGTCCTTTCTGTGGTGGAAGACTTCATCAAACAGAACAACAAAATCAGTGACAACACCCAGTCCACAACACAGAACCTTCACAACTTTGACCAGCCTCAGCTACCAGGTGTGTCCTTTTATGGATAGTGGATACTGTGACATTTATACAATTCTGTCTTTATTAGATCCAGTACATTATTATTATATATATATAGTTATAGTATGGAGTGAGGTTGGTGTGATGAAGAGCTTTCATCACTCCTTTTAAAAAAGTAACACTTGATACTCAGAGTTTCTGTCCACATTCAGCACCACTTACTGGTAAATTCAGTTCCATTTAATTCACTTTGCATTAGCTGTAGAGGGTTCTTTGCTATTCAGAAGTATTTGCACAACATACCTGATTATTTTTAATATTGTTAAAATTTGAGTACATATGATTTATCTTCTGCCACAGTCACAGTAGTTCTGTCAAAGCCTCATAGAAGCTGTAGTTGTTAGATGCTAAAAAATAGTAATTTTCTGATTAATGATCGACTATGATTATAAGCTCCACAGATTTTACTTTCCAGTACAGTAGTATGTATCTATTTAGCTTGGAATGTGGACAGGAAACCCTAATCTTAACAATATGTCTCAGCTTTTCACAAAGACAGGAATAAAATGTCTATTACATTTCTAGATACAAATAAATAAATGAATAAAAATTGAGCATAAGCTGGCATAACAGGGAAAGGGCTTCAATTCACAAAGAATGGATTGCAGCCGCTGATGGCACCATGAATTGTGCATCACTTGCAACCGCTATCTGCCCCATCTCAAGGTCTCATTCACCAAAGATATTGTGCTAGTGATATTTCGGCGCAAACATGCCTATAAGTTTTGCAGCTGAGTGAAATTTGCCCTCGTTTTGCGTCTGATTGTAATTATCCATGTGGCAAAGTATATATGTTGCCTTTGCGCCAAGAACACAGTAGGCAGGACAATGGCAGAGAGAAAGAGAAAAATTAAATGTTCAGACCATGAGCTACACATCCTGAACAACAAAGTGCAGAGGCATTCCCTAAAACTTCAGGCAAGGAATTTAAATGTGACTGAGAGAAACCGTATTTGGGATTTAATATTCTAGTCTGTCAGTGCTGTCGGTTTTTCCAAACGCACACCTTCAAGCAGCAAAAGAAGATGGCATGATTTGAAGAGGAGGACAAAATAAAAATATCATTCAGTGCCTCATTAGCTTCTCAAACAGGTGGTGCCATGATCATTGGAAAGTCTGGGCATGACACACCTGCGCTTCAGTTACCACCAACTCTCTGAAGACGCTAATAATTTCACTCTACTACGTGTGGCTATTAACACTGGTCTTTGTCAATTGGACTGTTTTGGATCATTGCTCATTTGCATATAAATAGGCCAATTTGCATGCAAATGTATGTATATTACCTAATTTAAAAACTTACAAATGGCAAAGGAGCACTGATACGCTATTTGCTTGGCAGCGCAGTTAGGGGTGCATTTCACCCTTTGCAGGTGTTTTGTGAATTACAGGGTTTCTTTTTGTCTTATTTGTGCAGGTTTAGTGGTGCACAATTCTTTTGTGAATTCGCCCCTCAGTCTATTACAATGACTCATACATGCAACATGTGCCTACAATTTTATGAAAGTATGTATATTTCCAGAAAACAGTGCTAGTGTGCATCCTAAGACAGCAGTGGATGGAATACAGAAGAAAAGCAACAAAACCCAGTATCTATACCGGCAGCTGTGTCACATTGACAGAGAGCTGAGTCTGCTGGGATCCTCCGGATTCCCAACCCCACACAGCTACAGTCAGGCTTTGCACCAAGTCCAGGGCATGAAGGGCTTCCTGGAAGATCAGCTCTTTACATCCAGCTGCATGAACCAAGATGAACTCACCCAGAAAAAGTACAAAATGCATTCAGTAAAAGGGTTCTGCATGTGTTAGCCTATTATCTACAAATTGTGTGTATTTTCACTTTATAGAGTGAATACTGGATGCTGGAGCTTTGAAAGTCACTTGATTGTGATAGAGGAAAATTTGTCATCTTCATTAATGTTTTTTTTGTCTTTGTCTTTTTATTTATCTTTGCTTTTATTTTTCTTTCTTACTCTATCATATTATTGGTTGTGCTTTCAAGGACACTCTGACATCCAAGATGAGAAAGTTGCTGCTGATAGGCATTGCATTCAAAAGTTGAGAATAAAAAAGTCCCTTCCTACAAATGCAATACCAATAATGTAAATTTGTCAGGGGTTTTCAAATTCTTTTCTGCAAACTGGTGCTGGAATTAATGGAATCCAATTGCTGATTGAGCAGTAGGTTTAGAAAACAGCTGGCAGTAATGTTGTATGATGCACTGAGCTAAAACCAGTGGTATAGTCTTTAAGCCTCTTTTTACCTTATCAGTTACCTACTTTGTACTGTATATACAGTACAGTGTACTTGCTGACTTATGCATGAAATCTTAAAGGAATAGTTTGTTGATATTTTTGTTAATGGGCTTATTTGCCTTCTTGCAGAGGACACTGTAAATATGAAGCTGTGAAGCGAGGGGATGATTAGTTTAGCATAAAAGCTGTGAGCAGAGGGAAACAAATACTTACTTTGTCCAAAATTTAAAACAACAGCCTACAAACACCTCTAAATTTCACAAATTTACAAGTGTCTCAATATGTCTCATTTTTGTTGTGAGAGTTGCAGTTTTACAAGGTTACATGCTGGAACCATTCGTTGGCTGGGCGTGTTGACTTCCTAGAGTCGTCCGTAGTGACAAAGCACTGCACCCGACCACTGTTTGCCAAGAAATAGTTACAGCATGCAGTCCCCCACTAAAACCATAACTTGTTGTTTTTACATTTTGTTTTTGATAAAACAAACAAAACAAAGACAAAATGTGTAAATTAGTCATATCTATCTAGTTTTGAAGTTCAATCAATCAATTTTTATTTATATAGCGCCAAATCACAACAAAAGTCATCTCAGGGCACTTTTCACATAGAGCAGGTCCGGACTCTTTAAGTTAATCTGCATTTGTTCAAAACACAAGACATTGTGCAGATGTATTTACGTAATGTTAATGTAAATCTTTATGCTAAACTAATCACCTGCTGGCTTCATATTCAGTGCACAGATATGGGAGTGGAGATCAATAATCTTCTCATTATTGGTGATTCATTAAGGAATACACAATTTGTGGGTGATGAGCTAAAACTTGCAAAATCACTGGTATAATATACCTTTTTAACCACTTAACACAATTTTTATCAGTTACTGTGTGCATGTAGTTCATATCATAACTACTAATGTGAAGGACAGAATGTAGGAAATTCCCAGTAAAAATGTCATTCTGAGAGCTCAAGTGTGAATGCAGTATTTTACTTCAAAAAGGGAGCTATATTTGAGAAAATGGTATTTTTTCCACTCTTTTCACTTGCAGCTTTGCAGACAGCAGAGACGGTGATGGTAATCAGAAGAAAAGGGTGTGCTGTCATGGAGGGCTACCCTGGTGGTTTATTTTTGTCGGCTGGCTGCTAGTGATCGCAACCAGTTTTGTATCGGGATATTTCACAATGCTTTATGGGCTGAAATTTGGAAAGGAACGCTCTATAAGCTGGCTGATATCCATGAATGTCTCCTTTTTTCAGAGTATCTTTGTTATTCAACCACTGAAGGTGAGAAGAAGTACATGTTGTTTCTCCTCTTCATGAAAATACCTCACCAGTACAATTATTTTTATGTGTTCTAAATGGCTCGATTTCATAGTTTTCTCGTAATTTGAACTTTTTACACAGATAATTATTTATGAGCACATGCCAGATGCTACATTCTGTAATCACTTATGTTAATGCCTCTTATCACAGGTGCTGGGTCTCGCAGTCTTCTTTGCGCTTGTAATAAAGAAAGTTGAAGAGGAGGATTTAGAAAATGTGGCGTTAGAAGGAAATGACAGGAATCCAGGTAAAAAGAAATACTCTCAAGATACAATTTCTTTGTCTCAAATTTGAAGTCATGCAATTGTTCAGGTAGGTTTTGCCACAACTCTGCACCCACAGATGACTGTAAGGGAACACAAACAGTCGGACGGGACAGCAGTCTTTATGAGCCACCTCCTCCTGCAGACATTGAGAAGATGAGGATGAACAAGATAAAGGAACAGAAAGCCTTTGCCCTCCTCAGAGAGATTTTGAGTAAGTAGAAACACTGATTTATTATTTTTTTTATTCTTACTGACTGTATTTCCAACAGGAGATTGGTATGTCAATCAATCACAATTCAAGGACATTTGTAAATGTAATTATATTTCAGAAGGCAAGTTCACTGATAGTCTGTCTGTTACTATAGAAACACATGACCTGAAACAACAGTATATATGTGAAGTTTCAACCTCAACCATGGGGCTCAATTGACGCCAACAAGCCAGAAAACAGAATTCAGTAATAAAATATGAAAGGTCATCTGGCAAATTCTACGTACAAAAAAAAAAAAATCGACATTGGTCTTGAATCCAGAATAGTGAGATACTGTTATTATGTGGTATCCTATATTTTCACATAACTAAATATCTATTTGGGCTTTTTTTTCCATTTAAATATTTTAACTGTGTATGATGATGCAATTCTGTAGCTGTGAAGATTATAGCTGTCTCTTAAAATCTAAACAACTTAACCATGAATCAAATGTTAGGTCAACTTAAGTCTGGCGTTTAGCCAGAAATCCAGATTTTTTTTATCTCGCTGGATTTTTCAATTTGACCCCCAGTCCTGTTTTTGCATCTTAAATTTGGAGAACTGTAATGTGTTATTTTGTTTCGTTGATGTGTTTTGCAGCCTACATTGGGTTCATGTGGATGTTGCTGCTGGTGGCGTACGGCCAGAGAGACCCAAATGCTTTCTTCCTGAACCAACACATTCGGGATAGCTTCAGTGAAGACGTCTCAGACAGCATGAGTCTTGGGGACGTGTTCACTTGGGCCAACACATCTCTACTCAGTAACCTCTTTGGAGTTTATCCAGGTAAAAATGTGGATGGATGAGACGTGATCAGATTCTGTTGTTTTAGGAAACCAAAAGATTTAGTGTCAGAGCTGCAAAGAAAGCTTTTGGGTTTTACCAGTGTTCCCAGCTGAACTTTAACCAGTGTGCATGTTTGCAAATGCCCACCCGGCACAACTAAGTTATTCAAAAAGGAAATGTTTTCTATCCATGAGGCCTAGTCAAGGTAAATGCAAAACATTTCAATCTCTTTCCAGTTTCAGCCTTTTCAACTGTGAATCCTTATATAACACAGGCAATTCTTTTTCTTCTTCCATATATTCATTCACCACAGCGAGGAAATTGACGTGCTTAGAATAGGTACCATTGCATTTTATTAAGGTTTTCTCTTTCTTTGCTGTCATTGTGATACAAAGCCAGAATTTTTAGTTTATTATTTAGGAACTATAATAAGACAGAAACAATTTGCACACATTTCCTTTTTCTCATTTCTCATCAGATAAAAGTGCTCTGCTCAGTGACGCAAACACAGAAGTGGATTTGTGCTGCCTTATGCCAAAGAAACTTTCACATGTTGTTTTGCTTTTTTTGTAGGAACAATGTCCTCTTGTGCCAAAAGTCTGAAAGTTTTTTAAGACCTTGGGTGATGTCCAGAAAAGCAAACTGCTCTGTCACATTCTGTAGAATTAAACAACAATCAAGTCCACACCTTGGAAACAGAATCCTTATATAGTCTTAAATCTTATTAAAGAGCAGCATGACTGTACTTTTAATTTTTAATCATTTTAATGATTTAATGATGATGAGCATAAAATATGGCAGCCATCCATGTCATTAAATTAAAGGCACAACTGACGAATAGTGATAGTTGTGAATATATGTGAAAGTAGTAAGTATTAAGTAACACCCAAGTAAAGTGTTTAAATGTGTAACATATAAAGACCACAAACCTAAAATTGCTTTCATCCAGCAGTGACTGAGAGAAAAAAAACTTTAAAATGTCTTTTCCAGGATTTATCACAGATGGAAACTCCAAACTAGTGGGCAATGCCCGTCTTCGTCAAGTGAGAGTGCAGAAGAACTCTTGTGAGATTGCAGACTGCATGCTCCTCTTTGTGCCAGATTGTCATGCTTCATATTCTTGGGAGGTGGAGGACATGGGCTCCTATGACCCAGGCTGGAATCACTCTACGAGAGATAATATCTCTATGAGCACCTTTAGCCCCTGGAAGTACCAGACAGAGGCTCAGCTGAGAGCTTACCCTGTCTGGGGCCAAATGGTGCTCTACAGAGGAGGAGGCTTTGTCGCGGAGCTCGGCCCAGATTCACAAAATGCCAGCAGGTGTGTTACATTAGCAGGAATGCATTGATACTTATGAAAACCAAACCTTTTTGCCCTTTTTTCTACCGGACTGCAAGTCTCTGTGCACTAAATAGGTTAAGTAATCATAACATTAAAAATATAAAGATGTGTACTGTGTACTGTGTACTTCTTCTGCAGGACCCTTGAGTATCTATTCACAAACAAATGGCTGGATGTATACACAAGGGCGATCTTTGTTGAGTTCACCGTTTATAATGCTAACGTTAACCTCTTCTGCATCGTGACGCTCTTGTTGGAGACCACAGCTGTAGGTAAGTCATGATAATCTAGTTAAAGCTTTGTGAAAAAATGGTTTTCTGGAGGATATATAACATTATTGTTACACAAACTGTGCATCTTAAACCATACTGTCAGATTTTGTTGCTTCTTGTTTTGTAATTGTAATTTCAGCCTGTGACAATACAATACAGCGTATTCACTTTTTCTCACTTCACATTGATAGCCAGTACTATATGAATATGAGATTGCTGGCCTGCATGTGTTTAAGTAAAACTGTTTCTATTGATTTTTTAGGAGCATTTCAGTTCCACAGTGAGCTTCGGACTGTTCGTCTTTACCAGTCAACTGGCGGTCTTCACATCTTCGTTATGGCTGCTGAGATCATATACTTGCTTTTCATCCTCTATTACATGTTCCTGCAGGTAAACACTAACATGACTACTTGCTTACACATCCCTGTTCTGTGTTATACTGCGACTGGCAAGAATCAGTCAAACCCTGTTCAACTCCACAGTTCATGTTTCCTGTAATCGCCCACCCTAATAAATTACACAGGACATTACAAGCGCTTTGATTATAGCTCTTTAACTATTGTGTTACATCATGAAAAAAATATCTGAAAACATTAACAGTAATGTGTTAATGATGATTCATTCATCATGTTGCTGTGAGGATGTCAGTGTTCAACTTTTCTGTGATTTTCTTCGATAACAGCTCTTAGTCAGGTCATAATCACTTCCTCTTCTATAGAAAAGTTTTTTGTTACAGCACTGAGTCATATTTCAAGTAGGACTTTCCTCTTTCTTCAGTACATTTGGCTTTATGTTAATGTTTGTTCACCATTAACTGTAATTTCTGAGACTTTGAGGTCCCATTGTGCATCCTATGATGACGCAGAGACATAAACGTGTCTTGTGAATGATTTTGATACTGCAACATGTGCACAGAAATAAGTGTTTCTTTTAATACTCTGCTTGACAAAATGTAAGACAGGAGCCTTTTATAAACTTTTTGCACACCCCTTTGAAGTTCACCAAGAAATTTGGATATGAAAACAGCATTGAGATCAAGGAGTCGCTCAGAAATAACGCATATTAAATCACATTACAGTAAAGATTAAGTGTCTGAAACCAACCATTTAGCAGAGAGTAAACTGAATTATACACAAGTAAAAAGCACAAATGAAAGATTCTTTCAATCGGCATTAATATATTATGATTTGCATGACTGTATACACCCATTTATATATTTTAACCATATCCTCAGTTGATAAACTTACTTGTGGAATAGCAAGTTAGTTTTAATGGATTAGAAGGTACTGTGTTTGTCATTTCAGAGTTATTATACTTATTCATTGAGATATCTCAACTTCTGCTGAATTAATTGGAATTAATTGATCCCCTGAGGTGACCCCAGCAACACCATGAGTTTGGCATCTGTGATTTATGAGTGAAATATCTCAACAACTATTGATTGGCTTCCTATGACATTTAATACACATATTTGGTGATATTTGAGAGAATATGTGGGTGAACTGGAGGCGGGCTACAGAGTACAACCTCTGTAAAGCACCATGAAGTCCCACAACATAATAATAAAACCAAATAGGATCAAACATAACCCAAATATGCCAAAAAAAGAAGACAATAACTCTTATGAGCTGCATTTATGATTTAGCTCACAACACACTGAAATTCCAGACCATGATTATAATCATGATTGATTGAGACTAATAATGATTAGTCTGTCTGAGCAAAATGAGTAAAGAGTAAAATGTGTATCAATACTATCTGTTCCCAAATTTTTTGTTATTAATGATTAGAGGTGTGTTCAGTATATACGCCTCCATGCACACAGTGATGTCACCACTGCAAATATTATATCAAAGGCAATCTAATAATAATGTTGACAGAACAGAAAAGCATATTTTGATTCTCTAGAGGAAATGAAGTCCGGACTTATAATAGAAATATCTCCACAGCGTTGATGGAGCTCAAGATTAATTTTGAGAACAGCTGCTTTATTTCAAAATATCTTGTCTGATTTTTAAAAAAAATACAAAAAAAAACAGACCATCAAGTATCACCAAGTATCTTTAGATTCGGATTAATCCTATGGCTTTGTCCAAAGAATAAAATAATTAAATAATTAATGCTGTTAAGGATGCTTTGCCATGTGCATAAAAATATGCTCAGGTGCTCCTCATTGGTATCGTTCCTGCTGCTGTGTGATGGCTACTGGTATTTAATAAATCAGCAAGTCCTCATTGTTGGTTGATGCACCCCAGAACGACACATAGAAGCATTTTCAGATCTGACGCCCCTGAGGGCAGTATTTGGTAGGATGATTTGTCTATTCCTTCCAAAGCCGTCATTGTTCAAATGATTTCCTCCTTTCCTCTTGTTATAATTACTGTGGCTGCTAGAGGGCTTCTGTCAGTTGAACATAAAGATATGTCATTTTGGGGCACTTGCTTTTTTGATTTTGTCAGTTTTCTTGAGAGGACAGTCTCTAATAAACTCAAAGGACAGCATACTTCATACAAACAGAACAGACATTTTAGCATGAGAGCGAGAGACGGAGCTTGAAAATGGGAGAACAAAAGCGTGAGAGGAATCATGGCACATTATGAGAGTGTTAGCATGCTGATGTTAGCGTTTAGCTTGAAGCACTGCTGTGCCTAAATACAGCCATACTGATTCACTACCATGGCTGTATACCATTGTTTTTTGTTGTTTTTTTTCTTATAAGATTATTGGAACAAAACAATGGTCATTCACACATACTGGCTCCCGTTGTGTTACATTTAACAATTATTTTTCTTTTCTCTTCCTGTCAGGGTAAACTGATGAAGCAGCAGCGGTGGGCGTATTTCAGGAGCAAGTGGAACCTTCTTGAGCTAACTATCATCATACTGAGCTGGAGCGCCGTGGCTATCTTCATCAAGAGGACTCTGCTTGGGAATCGTGATATGACCTACTACCAAAATAACAAAGACCAGTGAGACTAACATAAACTGACTTCAACTTTATGCTTAATCTTTCATTGGTAGGGAAGTGTCAAGCCAACGCATTCACACGTGAAGAAAATGTGCAGTAATGGCTCTATATTGTTATTGCGTGTTTGCTTTCAAACGTTTGTTTATTTCATATTTGTCTGTTCTAAACTCCTCTAAAATCATTACACCATGTTTTGGTGTCTTTTGTACTATTTTTCTCCTTTTTTTACTGTGTGTAGATTTCCCAGTTTTTACGAGACGGCCACAGCTGATTCTCTGCTTCAGTATCTGATTGCCTTCCTGGTGCTGCTCGCCACAATCAAACTGTGGCATCTGCTAAGATTGAACCCCAAGATGAACATGATCACAGCGACACTGCAGCGAGCCTGGAGTGACATATTGGGTTTCCTTGTGATTATTGTGATCATGTTTATGGCATATGCCATTCTGGTGAGTATCTTCCCCCTTTACTAAGTTCCTCCCTCTTTCAAAGTTCTACTTTCTGAAAAGTTTCTGTTTTTTTTCCAAATGATTGGGACTTAAATAATAAATTAACACAATTAACACTTAAATTAAAATTAACATAAAAGCTATTGCTGGTGGAGTATGGTACTGTGGGTGGTTGATTTAATTTAATTCATATATTCATGAATAATAATTATTTAATATTCTAATTTGATCTAGTTCTGTGCATATTCTCCTAAAACAGTTAAAATTGCAATCTATGTGGGGCATGAAATACTAATGACCCTAATCTCAGTCCATTATCTTCAAAGTTAAAAGAGATGATTTCATTGGTTCCTCTGCTGATATAATGATCATACTCTTTCTAGTGCAACGTGATTTATGGCTGGAAGATGTCCTCTTACAGAACTTTATTGGATGCTCTCCTGACCATGATCAGCCTTCAGATAGGCATCTTTAACTATGACGAGGTACGTGAGATCTAAACCTACTCACAGACTGAATACTTAATTATAATCTTGAGTAATAATAAGTGCATATTGCAGTATCTCTAACAAATAGCCATATGTATGGATCTTTTTCTCTCTCTTCATATGTAGTTGGTTTGATGTCAACTTGATAGTGAAATCTCACTGATTTGTTGTTTACCAGGTTTTGGACTACAACCTTCCGCTTGGTGCATTCCTTATTGGTTCCTGTATTGTGTTCATGACCTTTGTGGTGCTCAATCTCTTCATCTCAGTGATCCTTGTGGCATTCGATCAGGAGCAAATATATCACAAGGTAATATTTATCATAAGTCATTGTTTTAAGAGTAATGTGTTTAAACCAAAAAATATAATCTTTACTGTATACATACAGTATGTATTGTTTAAGGCATACGCACAACATAATGTAGTATTAGGGCTGGTTGATAAATCTAATTAATTTGATAAAATGTGAATTTAATGGTCACATCTGTGGGAAGGACAGTCTGAAAATGACTGCACATGGATATGCACTCTTGGTTTGTGTGAGTTGACAAGGTATCATCTCTGCTTACGAGAGACAGTCAATAGCTGCACTGAAAATACAATCTCAATTTACTTTAAACTGCACAGTATAAACAACTGTATGCATATACAGTAGTTTGGGTCGCTGTTTCCAGCAGAAAAACTTTGATAAGCCCACTATACACTACCTGCCCATCACATAACTGCTGACAAAGTTAACAACTAGCTTGTGAACATAGTGGAGCATTTAGCAGATTAAGAGACACATATTCCCCTCAGATGCTGGTGGAGACCAAATCAGAGCTAAAGGGAGAAAGAATGTGGGACTTAAGTTCACCAGGAGGACAGAAACATTATGCCTTCTTAATGCGTGCTTCTGGCGTGCAAGGTACAAGGCTGAAATTATATGTTTCCTTAGAAGATCATAGTTCTTTACCTGCTCATTATGCTTCAGCACCCAAAAGCTTCAGTTTCACAGAAAAAATGATCTGACCCTTTGATTTTGTGTGTCTTTTACTATCCTGTGTTAGGTTGGCTTAATTGTGGCATGGCAAACAAAAAAAGCAGCTGAAGGTTGACGCTGTTAGCCTCTCCTTGGCAGAATTTCTTCTTTAAATATTAGTTTCTCACCTCTTTTTGTATTCCATAGCAGCTTTTGTTTACTTTGGAGTAGGCCCACCATCAGATCATATTTTCACTCGCTGATGCATGGCGCTGATAGCATGGTAGTCATTCCAAATCAATCCATAACTGTTCTCGTGAGAAAGTCTAGAAAACTGAGCTAATGTAATTCTCTCAGTTGTCACATGTAAGCAAAACTGCAGAAACCTAAAATGTGAACTAATTAGTTCCTCATGTCATTCTGTCAAAAGGCCCCATATGCACGGTTGATCTAACTCCTATAGGAGTTAAATAACTTCTTCACTAGGAATAGGTTGTATATATATTCCTAATGAAGAAGTTATGAGCAAGTCCACCATGAAGCAGCAGCCATCAATCAAATCACAGGTCACAGAGATGCTAGACGGTATGGAGTAGCAAAGACTTCAGTATTAAATAAATGAGACATTATGAAATATATATCCTAATGAATAAATATAGTAAAATGTATAATTGAACATATCATTTTTATTTCATTATAGGCTTTATGCACCTTTTATTTTACAATGAAAAAATGATAAAACCACAGACTCATAACTGATTGATTTCAATATTTCAGCAGTTTTCTATTTCAACAAATAATGAGTGTGAGCTTTCCCTTTTTTTTCGCCTGCAAGCTAGCACCTCATTAGAAATGATGTGCGTTTCTCTCAGTAGTTTTATTTCACAGTGGCACTTTTATTTCATGATGTAATTTCATTTTTCATGATAACTGAGTTGTCACTTGTCATCACCGCCTCACTCCTCAGCATTCATGGCCTCCCAGCAGGCTTAGCAACTGCTACCAAAATTGAGTCAGCTAGATCCTGTTGGCTAGAGGAGCAATGTCAAAGAGCCAGTCTTTTACTTTAGTAGCCAATAGAAACTCCATTGTGAATCCCCATAAACAGAGACATTATGGGGGAAAAAAGTGTGGCTTGCATTATGTAAAAAATAAAAAAAAAATGTTGAAAGGAGGCATTTTGTATAAAAAGAGATCAAAGATTAAAAAAAAAAAATTAACTCCAATAAAACTTATGAAAATAAGCTTGATTGACAAAAAACTTTAAGTTTAATAACATGTATTTCATTATTTCATTTTGTTCTCAATCCTAAATATTAAGTACTTATGTCTTCTATATTTAAAACCATAGACTGTGTATGATTTAAACAATGTAACCTTCATCACAGCTTAATGGTCGTCTAAAGTGCAGATTGTATTATCCACAGACAAAGACATGACAGTATGGAACAGGACCAAACCCCCAGGAAGTACACCAGTCTTTGACATAGGGCCTTTCTCTTAACCAAGTAACGCCAAGTTCAGACTTGCGCATTTGATAGTTCAGACTTGGCAAGTTCGACTCGGGTGTACAAACTTCCGAGGACAGGAGGACACAGTACGATCATTCTGCAACTGGAACAGCAGCGTATTTGCTGACAGCATCAGCTCAGCTTCAACACACCTGCCTCACTGTACTGTGAGGTAGGTGTGTTGACAGAGAGATGCAGTAAATTATGTTATTCGGTCTGTAATGTAGCTATAATAAAGATCTAAACTGTTATGTAGCTTAATAAAATAGAACAAAATTTAATGTAGAGTGTTCTGTTCATTTTAATACATTTTTATATATTGAAATGTGATGATATCTGTACATATAGAGCCCCAGAGGCAGCGCTTTTTCCCATCCAGTAAAAACAAGAAGTTTCACATTCAGACAAACTAATGTGGCAGCTACAATTGTTAGATTTCATCTGCGAGACCAACATTAATCTTCCAAAAGGAATTATATCATATATCATAATGCTACGGAGACATTAGAGCCAGCAGTAAATTAGCAAAGAGCTGCATAGATCAGTTCATTGGATCACATTCTCCCCGGGATGACGACAGACGTTGACCGACTGATCATCTCAGGAGTCGGGCTGCTAGCAGCTGGGATATTATTTAGATAAACTGACCGCAGACTGGGAATCTAAATGATTAATATTTTTTCAGGTGAGAAAGTAAACTTAATAAAGTGACACCGACAGTCCTACAGTGAAAATTACAACAGCTTTTATCCTGGCTAACGGTGTGACTGCATCACTTAGTCAGTGACAGACATTCATGTTTATAGGGCTGGTCCCTAAGGTCCAGCCAAAAATGTTTTTACAAGGACCATTGTACACCTGCAAAATGTCACTTCAATAGAGGAAACACAATCATTTCATTGTTATTCTCTGTGGGGTTTAGCTGTTCCCCATGCAGTTACATACCAGAACTAAATTGCACTTCCATCTTTAGATGTCTGTATTTCACACTGCCCAAAAGGAAACAAATACATTCAAATAGAGATCATGGGTCAGAAGCACTCTTTAAATGAATATCTCTAATAATTCCTGTCACCCTAACAATGATTTTTCCCTCCTCTCTTACTCAGCCCTCAGAGGAGGAGGAGATTCTCGACCTAATGTTGAAGAAAATCTGCAGTCTTTTTGGGATCAGATACCAAGTTACAAAAGACACCCCGGGGCCTGACATGAACAGCAGCAGTGGTTTGAGCCTTAATAACAGCCGAAATGTTCCTAGAAATTCCTCAGTTGATGTAAACAATATTCAGACATCTGACAACTCTGTAAATCTCTAGGAATATACTGCAGCTTTATGTGTATGTGTTTCATATTTGGTTGTTTTGTATGCACTAATATCCACTTTCTCATGTTCATTATTCTGTCTTTCAAGGTCAGAGCATGCTGTGCTGTTTTTTGAAAATGATGTGATAGATAATTATCACATACAGAATTAGACTGCCAATTGCAGGTGTGAATGAGATGTTTGCTCAAAGGATATTTTATTCATAGCATGTTTTTTTTTTCTCCTATGACTATTCCACTCAGCTGCACAGAGAGAAAGTGATATATTTCAGTGTATACACACACACACACACATATACTTACATATTCACCAAATCACTTGTTACAGGTGTGACTCCTAATTAATGATCAGGTGAGACACAACTGACACATACAAATGCAAATACAAATTAATAAAAGTTCCAAGAGTAGAAAAATTACATCCTAGCAGGTACAGACACAAATTGTTTAAACCCTAACCCTGACTTGTAAAATATCTTAAAGGGGACATATTGTGATTTTTTGCTGGTTTTCTACTTCTTATTTACTGGTATGATGTCAGACATCTATGATAAACATGGTAAAAGTTCCAAAACTTGAGGTGAATGTGTGTAGAAATGCTACCTGCAAGTCAAGCCCAGGCTTCAACCTGCTCTGAACGCTTTGTTTGCAACATTGGTTGGTTTGTTTACGTAGCCTCGAGTGGCAGGAAACTGTCTGTGATGTAATTTCCAGAATCTAACCAATCAGAACAGAGTGGGCTCATCGGGAGGGGGGCCTTAAAGAGACAGTAGCTAAAACGGCCTGTTTCAGACAGAGGCTGAACTGAGGGGCTGCATGAAGGACTAGTACAAGATATATAAGGACTTTTTATAACTGTAAATCATGTAAAGATATTCCAGTAGAGCCCCAGATTAAAAATATAGATCTGTAAATGTGCATGATATGTCCCCTTTAAAGAAGAAATTAACTAATCAGTATAAAAACCTGAAGAAAAGGAGATACGTCATCTCACGCACTGTATATATTTAATCTTAAATGTGTGTTCCACACTAAAAAAGCATGTCTGATTCCTGTTTGCATATTACTTTCTACACATATATGTTCATGTCACAATTGGTTTAGTATAACTTATATTTAACTCAAAAGTAAAATATAAAAATAAATATAAAGTTATTGCACCAAAACATATTTGCTAAAATTAAGAAAATAAACATATGTATAGGTTTATTCCAATGCATGCTATAATAGAGTTTCTCATTTTGTCTTGTATTTGTTGAGTACATACATATATTTGTTCTGTGAGAATTGTGTAGTTTAATGTTTTTGGTCAATTAAAAAGCTCTATAGCTGACACTCTATTACCATTTCTTTTTGTTATGTACAGTGGTGATGGTGACGGTTTAGAGTCAAAATTTATTTTATGCATGTTTTTCACTCTCTTAAAATTGTTCATAAAAGTGTCAGATAAGTATATTAAATAAAAAGGTGTGACTGCCATTTCTCACATCATGTTGATAATACTCCTAATACTTCTTTTTTTAAGTCAGTCCATTTTCCAGGTGCCTCTTTTATATTTATATTTTTGATAACCACTGTTCCGATAATATCCATAAAGCAGAGATAGCCTTGTCATGTGGGAAACGCATACTGTAAATAAAGGGGAAATCATGTTTACTGAGCAAAACTGGTGATACAGACCATAATGTTAAACGTACAAGTTGACAGTTTACACTATCACCTCCTAAAATGATCACAAACAAGGAGATACTGTCAGCACCTGACTAACCACACCAGATTACAGTACCTATATGTTCACGAATAGCCATGGTAGATTTTCATCAAAGCCTGTTGCAGTGAGAAAAACAAGACCCTTTTCTGTTTTCTCCAGTTAGGAAATGTCTGATAGAAAATGATCCACTACTCACAGTCAGCTCTGTGTGTGTGTGTGTGTGTGTGTGTGTGTCACCAATGAGTCAACACAACAGGACAGTACTTCCAGTAAATAACCAAGGCCAAGAGCTTTAATTTCATGTTAGATTTGTGAAAAACATCTACTGGAAACTGCTCGAGCCATTGCAATCGGAGGCTTCACCAGAAATAACTATATGTTCCTAATGTGTACTATGTGTAATCCAATGCATATATACAGTACCCCTTTGGCCACTTAACATGGTATCCTCACCTGAACGTTGTGTATTGAGAAAAAAAAAATAGACTGCATCTCCAAAAGCATGTGGTCACCACAGCATTACACCCATATGTGATTGTTAAACACGTCATTCCAAAATCATAGGCATATGCTGCTATAATAGCCTCCACTATTCTGAAGGCTTTCCACAAGATTTCTGTGTGCTTCTGTCAAGTCGGTCAGTCAAGTTCTTGCACACCAAACTCTCAAAGCCATTTTGTAATGGACCTGGCTTTGTGCATGGGGGCAATTTCATGTCAAAACAGGAAGAAACCTTGTAAAACGGCAAAACTGTATACTTGAAAGCTGTAGCATACAAGAAAAAAGAAAGAAGCACTTTTACTGTAAGATATAAAATTAAAGGGCCATGCCAAAATCATAAAGCCAGCCCAGGTCCATTATTCCTTTGCCACAAAACCTTACTGTTTGTGGCTTTCTCCTGACATCCACCAAAGCCAGATTTTGACCAACAAGTCCTCTGAATTAAATGACAAACCACGTTGTTTGTCCATGCCCTCCAGCACAGCACATATACGTGTTTTCTTATCTGATACCCCAAATTCACAACACAACATTGTTTGTCCATGCCTTCCAAAACCATTACAAATCACTCTTTCAGAAATAACTGTTTTATGATGTAACAAAGCTATGATTGGCTAAGGTTTAGGTACAAAAACAACGTAGGGAAAAAAGGAAATGAACAGCAGTCTCCCATATTAAAGTCCAAGGTTTTGTTGTCCCATTCTTCCATCCCACCTTCCTCCCTCTGCAGACTTTGACGCTCTATGAACTGTATATACACACACAGTACATCACACTACTTCCTCCTTTCCTCCCGACGGACGGACAAGAGTCATGATTCTTTACAGCACCTTAAGGGCTTTGTCACATTTAGAAGCAAACATATTGTTGTCTTGGCCACTTGCTAAAAGAATGATGCTGTCATTTTTCATGGGAAGACTCAATTCTCACACTGCCAGAGCGGGAGGCACGGTTCATCACCCCAGACAAAATGTTTTCGCTGCTGTTTGGTGTGTGTTGAAAGTGAGGACGAAATATTATGCACTTTATGCTTCACTCGACAGTCCTTTTTTGTGAGCTTGTGTGTCCTGCTGTTCTGAGGCTATCCTGCTGTTGCTCCTAGACACCTTCACTTCACAATAACAGCACAATTTATAACAGCAATTTGACAAATTGTGGGTAGTGGTGGCATAAAGGTTAGAGAATTGAGATTGTGACCTGAGGGTCACCCGTTGAATCTCCCAGACTGGCAGGATAAATCTGGGTTGGGAAAGTGAAGAAGCAGCACTTGCCCCTTCATCACTACCGCCACTGAGGTGCCCTTAACCCCAACTGCTCCAGTGGAGTTGCTCAGGTCTGAATGTATAACTGTGTGAATGTAATCAGGACATTCCTGAAAAAGAGAGCATTGCTCTCAGAGAAAATCCCCTGAATAAATAAAGGTTTAAAAAAAAACTTATTGTCACGTTAAAAGTTCTTAAGCCCTCATTCTTCTACTATTTGTTTGCACCAAAGGAGATGGCATGGATGTACAGTAATGCTGATTTTTGCTGTTTCAGCAATGGGATGGGTGTGACAAATTGAAAGCCAAAGCCACAAATTAAAGGAAACATCCACATACAGTATCTTTGGATTTATAACCACCCAGATGATCTCTCTTTCTCGCTGTGTCTGTTTCATATGTTCTAGGAAATGTAAGGCTGATGCTGTCAAAGGCACTTGATGGAGTCTGTGGTCTGTGCAATTAAAAATATCAGTGAGTGTAAGAATTAACAGAGATAAAAAGTCACGTTTGTCACTCACCCTGACTGGAGGTGGCAGTCTGTCTTATTTGATATGGTGGCACAGTAGAGGCAGGAACACCGTGACAGCCCTTGTAAGTGCACCGATATTACGAAAATGCCAGAAATTGCACAAGCAGCAGGAGGGAGTCATTATACCTAAAAGATGCCTTCTGTCTAACATTTATCTCCCTGACTGAGGAAAGGCAGGCAGCGTCCTGTCTCCTTCCACTTCCTCTGATGGGGATTTTGTCGTCTCCCTCCTCTAACTCTCGACTATGTCCATGAACACTTTCATCCAATGCAATAAGACATGATGGTATGACCAATACTGCTTTACAGAAAACCCGCAACATGTAGTGAAAACACCAGTCTACTCAAGAAGTGAACTATTTTTGATGTTTTCTGTGTGTCCATGTAGATGACTGTCATATATCTCACAAGCAATCTTACAATACCAATTCATTTTGCCAGTTTGTTGCCTGGATAATGTTCTCTGGCCACATTTTTTTTTTTTCCAGTTCGAGAGTGTGTCATTCTTTTTCTGCACAGAAGTCACAGTGAGAATGAGCTGAATGGTTGTGGGAAAGATATACAAAGACTTTGACACCACAGACTGGGTATCACGTCCTGTGTCCCACATGTGGTTAGGTCTAGACCACTGCAACAGTTTTTTACGGTTAGGGAAAGACTGGTTCTATGCTTCGAGTCGGCATTGACGTTTTCAGTATTTAAACAAGACTTTCCTTCAGTGTAGTCGATTTATTGCAACAATATGCTTTTCAGTTTGGAGGTGTGAATCTGCTCATATGATACTCTGCACCAAATCCGCTTAACACAGACTATCCCCGTGCTCCGGGCAAACACCTGAGAAACCCTAACCCTACATCTGATGAACACATTAAAAGAAATATCCAAAATTCATGAACAACTGAATACAGGAGGAAGTTATTTTTCTCAAAGCACACAGTATGTAGCAATGAGGAATCAGAGTTTAACATTGTTATATGGAGAATAAATGAGTGCCAAATGTTTAGATGGATAGGTAGTGAGCATGTATGATTGGAGGGTGTATGGAATATGTGACTATGAAATGACTTCCTTGCCTGCCTGCACTACTGCGAGGCTATATTGCTTTGAATTGTCTACACACACCTGCAGTATATAAAATCTCGTTAAGACATGCTTTGGTTGCCAGGAGCAGATATTGTGGGGAAAACAAATGAAATAAGTTGAATATTTTGTAGACACTGTAAGTTAAACATGTCCTAGAAAACACAGGTGGAATTAACTTCTACTTTTTTATTTTATATCTTTTTCTGTCAACCATTCCCAGAAGAATGGAAAATTAAAAAAAAAAAGATCTAATCTTTGAACAGACAGGTTCTCCTAGACACAGTTACACTTAATTGAACATCAATAGATCATTTTCTCATACTTCTGAAATATAGCCCCTGAGAAGTAATGGCACCTCATTCTAATCCTCTTTTAAGCTCTTGAAATGTTCCATTTTTTTCTCACACCATAGGGTGTTTTTTGTCTGAAAGAACTCAGCTTTTGAGATCTCAGTAAAATCCAAAAACAAACCTTTTTGACTTACAAATTCCGCACAGAGCTGTTCAGTTACAGTTTCCTCTTCTCAATCCTATAAATATTAGAGGACATGCACTAAATGCACTGCATAACATTTAATAAAATGATCTATTGATGCAGATGATAGTGAAATGACAATATTTGAGAAAAAAAAAGGGTATTTAAAAGGAATAAAGTTATACAGGTAAAGTCCTAATCATCAACTGTACTCATTTGGATCAGGCTAGTGTTGGTGTCAGCTGCTCACAGTATAAAATGACAGACTTTATAGTAACAGTTTAGCAGAGAACAGCTGTTGGAACATCTTGTCTTTTTCTGTCCTTGATACTGTGACAAAGTGTTGCAGTTGGCATGGGAACAGTGGAGGGGTAAGGAGTTTTTTTTTTTTTTTTTTTGTTATTTTGAAAGATTAACACACTTTGGGTCAACCTGTAAAGAGTGATGAAGATTAAAGAAATCAGATGAAACATAATAGAGTAGAAAATAATGAAAACACAGTTCACACTGTTCACAGTGAGGACTGCTAAATGTTTTCCATTGTACTAGGACAGCCGAAATACAAAAAGCAGGCCTACAGGTTGGTAACAGGAAGGCAGTCCAAAAACAGGCAAACAAGTCCAGATGGCAAGGCAAGCAGGTCAAAACCAAAGGTGGAAGGTTTACAGGGAGAAAACAGAGAAACACTGGCAGGAACAGGTAACTGCAACACAAGTGTTCAACGTAACATTGAAAAACTGGCAGGGAACGAATGGCAGAGGTCCAGTATATATGCTACTGAGGCTGATGAGATAATGAGCAACAGGTGGGGATAATTGGGGAGTGGCAACAGATGAACAGGTGGGTGTTGGAACCAGGCAAGAAAGTCCAGGTGCATCTGGTGGGCAGGGAAGAATGGCCAAACCAAGGGAAGAGAGTGTGGGGCTGAAGGCAGGACAGAAGCAGGCTGAATCCAAATGTCTGGACTTCACCACACTGGCAGACTTGCGGACTTTGTGGGCACACTCCTCGGAATTCCGCAAATGCTGAGATCTGTCCAAACCCACAAGTCATCAAGTCCACAAGGGCCCTAATGTGGACTGTCTGCTTGTGGTGCAGACTTCACCAGACATTGCTCAAAAAATTATCCATAATCCTGCAGTGATAGGCTATAAAGTGACGATGTAACGAATACTACTAATTATCATTATCAATAAACAACAATAACAACAACAATCATAACGTGATGTGTAAAATATTTACTTTTGATGACTTTTTTTCACTTTTGTTGTGATATAGTGAGGTACACAGAATACGCCTATAGGCTTAATAATGTAGATGTCTTTATCATAATCAGCTTAACTAGACGAGCAAAGATTGTTTTTTGTCCGTCTCCCATGTGAAAGTCCTCAGTTGAGAATTTAATGTGAATATAATATTAGCAGTGTTTAGCAGTTCACGTAAATGGAAAATCTCATTGAGTATTTTGACCAGATTTGCTGTGAATGTAAAGCAGCAGACCTGCACATATCAAAACCGTTAAGAGCCGTTCAGAAAAACACTTTGAAATGAGTAACAGGGTCAGGAATTTCAATTTATCTCTGTGGAAGCACCTGAGGTTTCAAGTCCATCTCAGAGCGTATTTTTATCCCCTCGCGACCCAACGACCTCTCAGACTTGATGTGATGATGGCGAAAACATCACAGTATGTACGACCGAAGTCCACGAGGGCTCAGGCTGCAGGTCCGGAAGGTGGACATCTGGATTCAGTCACAAAATGGCAGGAATCGTGGCAGTTGTTTAATCCTCTTGTGGTAGGAAAACATTTTGGACTCTGCTTTGTGTATTTCATTTATTTTTAAGTGCAGGATAAAAGTATCTTGGGGGAAGTCAGCACAACTTAAATATTTGCATAGGACACTGGACAGTCACCACCCAGCAATAAATATCATAAAGAAAAAAGCACACTACTCTTTTCTGACCATTTAGCGAAAGATTTCCGGAAAAAGCTTTTAAGTCTCTCATGAACTACATCAACAGGTAATGAAATCACACCAAACAAACAGCTTCAGAGGTAAAAAGAAAAGGTAGAATGGCATCGATTGAGTGTATTAAAAGAAAATAGAATTACAGAGCAACAGTCACTGACTCATAGCTCTATTGACTCAAAGTGAAACACTGACGTAAAAGGGAGGACAGTGGCACACAGACACCCATTATGGTCCTGTGCAGGTTCATGTGCCACTGTGGTCCAGAGGTGTTTGTCTGTGCTCTCAAGCTAATGGGCATTTAAGTTGTTCCAGTGTTGGAGCCTGCAGAGAAATATGGTGAATGATAAAATTGCTCGTAAGCTTTCCTAGGTAGCTGTTGTCATGGGGAGTCAAGGGTTGTCACTCGTCGTCTTTTAGTCCATGGATGATCGAGTTAGTCCTGCTATAAATAACTTTAGCTCTACTGGTTGGTGTGACTGACACTGTAGTTTCATCTCTGTGTCACCGATGTGACCAATGAGGCTCTCTGCTGGTCACAAATCTCTCTCTCTCTATCCCCCATAATAAAATATCTGTTGTTAACTGTTGTGTGGTGTTCGTGTTTTTGTTACTCATCCAGGTCTCGTGGAACCACAACATTATTGGGTTTTTAGACAATGTATCCATAATAATGTATGTATGTTTTAATGTATGTAAAATGAATTAACAGATGTTGACTTCATCTCAGTTCCAAGCACAATAAACAACATATATGGTTAATATTTGACAATTACCTTTGCTAGATCACATTTATCAATAAAAGTTCATTTTTTGTGATAAAATGTGATTTTTGTGAAAAGAAATCAATGTCCTGGACAACTTGTATCCCATGTATAGTTCCATGCATATGATGAAGCAGCATCACAGGCAGCCCAGATCTTGATTTCATATTTGATGGGTTTAGATGGTATGCACTGCCT